>NC_142934.1:8129896-8229896 GCF_046866305.1 Octopus bimaculoides | reverse complement strand
CTACTACAGTAGAAGACACTTGCCCAAGGCACCATACAGTGGCACTGAACCCAGAACCATCACTTGCTAAGGTTATCGCTGCAGGTATTCTATGGAAATTATAACCACCACTGATTTACGTTACGATGTTTCGTATCCAAGACATCAGAGGCAAACAAACAAGGAGATCGAAGATGAAAAAAGGGCAACAGGCACACAAGCCATACTTTGGCAGTTTTTGATGAAGGGGCAAAAACTTCCTAAATATGACATGTACACCCAAACCCATTTTTCATCTTCAGTCTCATTGTTTGTTTGCTTCTGACGTCTCGGATATGAAACGTAGTCACAAATATCAGTGCTGGCTATAATTTATCTGTAGAGATAAGCTTAACAAGTGATATATTTTTATGCTGAAATATTATTATAAATTGTATTTAAAATATTGTCAAAATATTGTGTGCTGTAAAAAGTATAACTGGTTTATTGTACATAAATTTTTAACAACAAAATCTTATGTGGACATTCCACCCTACACCAGGTCATACAGACCACTGGTTTGCACAATATACCCACTCTGGTAACTATAATCAAGTCATCAACCTCTTACAATTATGTAAATGAGCTTTTTTCTAGAACAATTTTGCTTACTGTTTAAAAGTAACTTCTCACAAATTTATCTCTAATTTATCAGCTTGGGAGGCAAGAGAGCAAAGTTAGCTCTTGTTAGCTGTAAAGATAGCAAAACCAGAATCAAAGAGGCCCTCATGGACTTAACCTCACAATCATTATTATTATTTATTCAGTAGTCTTATTTTTATTGTGTTTTCACTGCACCACTCAACACAGCAGCCTGGGTCTTGTATGTGTGGAGTATTTTCATTTGGTTTCACCATTTCTCTGCTGTGCAATATTTGTAAGACTTGATGTTTTGGTTATGTATTTGTCTGCAGGGTTTTTAATTATTCCCCAAACACCCATTATTATAGGGAGTTCCTACAGTATGGGTTATCTTTATTTTTAGATCTTCATATTTCATTAATAATTTCCACCATTTCTTTGAAAAGTGCATTATCATCTGTTGGGACTGATACTTCTGTCAATTAAAAGGCATTTCCTTTCGTGGTGGTCCTTAATAACAATATCCAGCTGATTAACCACAACCTCCGTGTCAATGTGCATTGGCATATTCCAGAGCTGGTTAACTTTGCCACTTCATTTTGATAGTATTTTGCTAAGCTTTAACCCTTTAGCATTCAGATTACTCTCTCAAATATAATCCTTGTTTATTCAATTGTTTTGAATTAATCACACATTATCTTGTAGCTTTGAGATCTTGATGATGTGATCGTTAATTTTTAGAATGACATTGTAGGGTATTCCAAATGCTGAAACATTGGAGAGGAAAGGGTTACAGAGCTAATGAAGCCACATTTGAGAAAAACATTATTTACAAAATCAAAAATTGTGTTCCAAAAGCCAGTTGAACATAAAACATTTTGAATATTTAGGTTGGATGCTAATGGGTTAACGGTATTAAACTATATTGGATGACGTCTAACCCCTTAAGGAAAAGTACAACTTATCCAATATCGGATTTTATTTACAAGGCTTTGGTTGATCCCGAGTTAAGATAGAAAAATCAGGTCCAAGGTACTTCATAGTGGTTATCGAACCTGAAACTGGATGACTGCAAAATAAACCTTTAAACCATACAGTCAAACTTGCACCCATTCCAAGCAACATGAAAGGGATCAGAGAAGTGAACTTATACCTTCTACTTGTTTCAGTGAACCGACTGTGGCCATGTTGGGGCAGTGCCTTGAAGAATTTCTAACTGAATGAATTAACCCCACTACTTTTTTCCTTTTTGTTAAGGCTGGTACTTCTTCTAGTAGTCTTTTTTGCTGAATCACTAAGTTACAGGGACATAAACACACCTACAATGGCTGTCAAGAGGTGGTGGGGCACAAACATAGAAAAAGACACACACACATAGATATATGGTCGTCTGCTTCCAAAGAGAGCGGTTTATTTCAAATTGATGTAATGTTTTCATTGGTTAATTAAATGGAGCCCCTGGAAGTGGCCGTAATGTACTGATACCTGGACATCCTTGTTACTTATTTGCTTTTCATATTGAATAAATATATATGTATGTGTGTGTGTATATATATATATATATATATATATATATATATATATATATATATATATATATATATATATATACACATATTTGAGAGAAAGGTTGAGTTCAATTAGAACACTTTTACATTGGGGGGGGGGGGGATCCAAAGTTAGATTTCTAATAAAGACTCTTCATATTAAAATTGTAGCTTACTTTTGTAAGATTTTATTCAAAAAAATATGAAAATTTAACAAGTAAAAGGTGTGTTATGAGCATTTATAGGATATAATCCTATAGAAACTCAACAAACAATTAAAAATGGAGAAGAGAAGATGTTAAAAGTCTTATAAAATTTTAATCCATGAACACGATCGTTTCGAATGATAACACCAACATGTAAGAAACATGGAAAAAATTAAATTAATTATAATCATAATTAAATTAATTTAATTACGTATTACCATTCTCTTCAGTCCAAAAGATGAAGAAAATATCAGAAAGGTAGCAACAGAAGAAAATTACAGGAGACTACATTGAGTCTGTGTTGCATAACTTAATCGGATATTCATGAAATGATTGTGAAAGAAGGAATATAAGAACATCGCTAGGTGGTGCTGAGTTTAGTTGTGTAAGGACTAAAATTCTATTCTTTCTTTTCTTTCACTTGTTTCAGTCATTTGACTGTGGCCATGCTGGAGCACTGCCTTTAGTTAAGCAAATCGACTCCAGGACTTATTTTTTGTAAGCCTAGTACTTATTCTATCGGTCTCTTTTGCCGAACCACTAATGTTACAGAGATGTAAACACCACCTTCGGTTGTCAAGCGATGTTGTGGGGGGACAAGACAAACACAGACACAAATAACAAACACACGCATACATATATTTATACATATATATATATGATGGGCTTCTTTCAGTTTTCATCTACCAAATCCACTCACAAGGCTTTGGTCGGCCTGAGGCTACAGTAGAAGACACTCGCCCAAGGCACCATGCAGTGGGGCTGAACCTGGAACCATGTGGTTGGGAAGCAAGCTTCTTACGACACAGCCACTCCTACGCCTATTTATAATAAAAATACGAGATGGCTATGGGTGTCCACCTGAGTAAAAGAGGAACTGAAAAGGGTCCATAAGCAAAAAATGATTGAGAACTACTGCCATAAAATTGACATCAACTGTGCAACACTGACTTCAACAACAGGCAGGTAATGGTACAGTACTTGAAGATGCATTTTGATGTATTTTATTTCAAGCTTGAAACTCTTATCTACACCAGCAGAAAGACCAACTGTCTACCACCATGTCGAAACATACATATATATATATATATATATATATATATATATATATATATATACACACACACAAAGTTTTATTATATAATCATATAGATACATACATGCACACATTATATAAGTATGTATGTATGTGATTGTGTGTATATATATCTTATATGAATATATATATATAATAAAACTCTTTATTTTCCAAACTGAAGTATTGGGGAAGAAGTTGGGTGTAAAACTAATGAAGACACATTCAAGAAATACATTCTTTACATAACCGAAAAAAAAAAAAAAATAAGGAAAGAAAGGAAACTAAAAAAAAAAAAAAACCTGTATTACGAAAGTTCTGTTTCCTTTTTTTTTTAGAGCAGAGCAAGAAAATGTGTCAGGACTTGAGTGTCTACTGCCTGAAAACAAAGCACAATTACACCTTACAGTAGGCCACTGTTTAAACAGCCATGGTGTAACACTCACATTGCAGTACACTTCTCGAAAATAGACAAAAAGTGTATTTTAGAAGTGAAACATCTACATACAGTACAAACAACCTTCATACTTGAGTAGGTTTTAGACATCCCCGGGACAGGGTCTCTCTGTGTTGTTTGCATTCAGATTTTAGACCAATATTTCTCAAGGTGGGGTAGGGTGGAGCAGGGGGTGTCACATCCATCCTGATGGTGGAGTGCATGGATGGCTTCAGTATGGGGATTAAGTAAATAAGTAATGAGTTAATCAAACTTGCAATAAAGTTTCAGTTAAAACTGCTTTTGAATGTATGTGTGTATATACATATATACATACCTACCTATACACATGCACACACACACACACACACACACACATATATATATAATAATATAAATAATATATAAATATATGCATATATCCATACATATATGTACGTACCTACATCTATATGTATACATACAAGCATATATGTGTACAGGACATCAAAAAAACATTAAACACAATGAGAAACGAAAACAGAAAACGAACTTTTTTCAAACAACGAAAAAACAGAGAAACGAGACTCGCAACATAAAGAGTATGCCACTTCGTCAGTTGTCCCTGTTCTATCTACTCCGTGTTTCGAAGGCAGTACAAACCCATCTATACACACACGTGCCCATTGTTGGATGTCAATTGGATGAGAAAAGAGTGCTCAGAACATGATGTAGAAGATATGGTATTTCATTGAAAATGAAACTGTTTTACAATTCAAGTTCTGCATGTGTGTGGGTGTGTGTGCACGTGCTATACACTTTGCCCATTCATAGTAGTGTCTGTATTATTTTGGAAAATCAAAGCAGGGTGTGGGGTAAAAACACCTGAGAAACACTGCCCTAGATCATATTCCAGGTGAGATTTTAGAAAGCTGTCTTTCTCCACCCTTGACCAGACATTTGAGCCCTGTGACCTTCATTTAAAATTACTAACCTTCCATTAGATGTGTGATATTTTCTGTATATTTGTTTGCACTATTAATACAATGATATCTGCCCCGTTAAACTTTCCGATTACACCGACCCCCACAAATGAAAATACTTCACATGCAATCACAGCTTTCATTTCCCCTTCCTGATTGTACAAAGACCCCAAATGAAAAATATTCCACATGAATGTAATCACAGACAAAAATACTTCACATGCTATCACCGTTCTCTTTTCCTTCCTGCCATGCTCAATACAATTCCTCATCAACACTTTCCCTAGGTTGCATTCCTCAACACTGCTCCCGTCCATCAACATTTTCCTTTCCCTAGTCTCGCTAACAAACATGTTCAGTTAGCATTAACCGTATTAACTTCCATACAAACATCTATCTATACTGCTGACTCTCACCCTACCCATAATGCACAAAGGGCTACGAACTCAGCCCCGCAGTCTATATTTAAAAAAGGGATTATTTTTGTTTTGTTCAGCTGAGGCTAAAATTTCAATTAGTAGTGTCGGATACTTCTACAGATGATTAAACCGAGTATAAATGTACAAATACCAAAAACCCCTCTTTTTTTCTTTTTTTTCCTGCAGGTATTTACTTAAGTAAAACCATCTAACTTTGTATTTAGGTTTTACATATCAAATGGCATGTGAACAGATTAGTTCCAAGACAGTCTAACCCAGCCATATTTTATTAAAAAGAATAACAAAAACAACACTGAAGTAGTGGGCAGCATTCACTACCAACAACAATTCCCAAGAGAATAGTTTTTGCTAAACTCACTGATTAGCAAGTAGTACAATATTAAAATTATTTTAGCATATTACCTCACTCAAATTAATTAAAAGGCACCAGTTTTGTAAGTGTTCCCAGATGTTGAGATAAATAACAAAAATTTTTTTAAAAAGTGTAATTAAAAAATATATATATATTACAATTTAATCCACCAAAGTTTTCCAAATCACAAAAAAAAAAATTGACTAAATAAAATAAAATATGAAAAATAAATTTTGCAAAAAAACATGGTAAATAATAGTTATAATGGATTACAAGAGATGATAGATATAAAAAATGTGGAAATTCTGTTGTGTCAAATTTCTTTGGTTAACTTGATATAACACAAAGTATTCCTTTACTTGCTGGAGTCATTGGATGGCGGCCACACTGGAGCATTGCCTTGAAGGGCTAAGTTAAACAAATTGACTCAAGTACTTTAATAATCCTGCTAATTTTTACCTAGCCATTAAGTACTGAGGTTGACCGAACTTGACTGTTTCCTACCTCCAACTTTATACTCATCAGCCAATATCAAAAACCATCATTGCATGGCTTCATCAGCATCATCTAACGTCTGTTTTTCCATGCTGGTATGGGTTGGACAGTTAGACAAGAGCTGACAAGTCAGAAGACTGCACCAAGCTCCAGTGTCAGCTTTGTTACGATTTCATCAACTGGATGTGCTTTCTAACACCAACCACTTTACAGAGTGTACTGGGTGCTTTTTATATGGCCCCAACACTACTGAGGTTCCCAAGTAATCCACACTAGACATGACCCCCTCAACTGAGCAGGGAATAGTGTTGAGGAAGGTGGCTTTATGTCAGGTGATGAGAGGTTTAAGTAGGATAGAGACACAGATATGTGTGTCTTGCTATAGAAGAGCATATATTGTTACCCCAGGTGGAAAAGAAGGGAGAAAACAGGGGCAACGATGAGTCCGGGCATAACCCTTAAGTTACAGAAATACAAATCTAACAGAAGTAGTCCAGAGAAGTCATTGGTCAGATTGGGTGGGTAGGTAATCAGCAATTTTTTTAATAAAAATATTTTCTTATAGTTCTAAGTTGCTCTGTCTATCAATACTTCCAGATCAATATCTACAAGCGGTTAACAGTAGCCAGTGCTATCATCATCCAACAGTAGAGAGAAATTATGTGATTCATATTGTGTTGAATAATTGATGGTCTTTATCGCAGGCTTTGAATTCTACTGTTGCCTACAGGTTTCCCTCAGCAATCAGGAAGTGGTGTTTTCTTTGTAACTAAGGTGTGCTATCTACATATTAATATTTGCTCAGTAGTCTAGTATCGCAACAGATTAAACACACATACGTGTGTGTGTGTATATATATATATATATATATATATATATATGTGTGTGTGTGTGTGTATATATATGCTTGAGCAATTTATCTAAATGGTAATATTTACCTATATTTATAATATACTCTGTATATCACTAATACAGGTATGTATTGAAGGACACTTTTTTGTAACATAAAATAATACATATATATATATGTAAATATATATACACACACACACACACAAACATATATATACACACACACACACACACACATACATACATACGCACATGTGTGTGCAGGTACTCCATCAGTTATCAAAGAAGGTTTCAGTTGATCCAATCAACAGAACAGCCTGCTCATGAAATTAACGTGCAAGTGGCTGAGCACTCCACAGACACATGTACCCTTAATGTAGTTCTCAGGGATATTCACGCAAGTACAGCTCATTTTTGCCAGCTGAGTGAACTGGAGCAACATGAAATAAAACATCTTGCTCAAGGATACAACATGCCACCAAGAATTGAACCCACGACCTTGCAATTATGAGCCAAATACTCTAACCACTAAGCTATGCACCTTCAGTGATTTGCTCAACTAAGGCCTTTAGGGCAGAGCTCCACTATGGCCCCAGTCCAATAAATGAAGACAACAAAAGGTAAGGTGGGGATAAGGAAAAAAAGGTGAGTATTATACAAAGCCACAAGCATTCAAATATTTGTTCACATATAGCAAGTTTTCCTTCATATATAAAAATCTATTTCAACATGTCGGCCAGCAAATAAATAACAGCAATTTGAACAAGATACAGGAGAACAATGCCCTTCAAAAATAGCCAATAACTCAATGTAGCCCACTTTTCCCACTCATTCGTAGAGGAACAGCTGTAAATGACAGTGCTGAGATCAGCAAAGCTCCAGATATATATAAGCCTGACTAAGAACAAGATGTAATTACAATCAAACAGTGCTTCTATCTATCTATCTATTTGTTTATCTATCTATCTATCTATCTATCGAACTAACTATCTATCTATCTATTTGTTTATCAATCTATCTATCTATTTGTCTATCTATCTATCGAACTAACTATCTATCTATCTATTTGTTTATCAATCTATCTATCTATTTGTCTATCTATCTATCTATCTATCGAACTAACTATCTATCTATCTATTTGTTTATCAATCTATCTATCTATTTGTCTATCTATCTATCTATCTATCTATCGAACTAACTATCTATCTATCTATTTGTCTATCTATCTATTTGTCTATCTATCTATCTATCTATCTATCTATCTATCGAACTAGTAGGCTTTTCCTTCCACGGCTAAACCTAAACTGTCCTCCCCTCTTTTTACACGAGAACATTACTGTGTGATACACGATCCCTATTGATCGGCCTTTCCTTTTCTTTTTTTTCGATCCCTTTTGATCGAACTGCCCCTTTTTCCCTTCCTACGATCCCTTTTGATCGACACCACCAATTTTTTTTTTTTTTTTTTTTTTTTTTTTTTTTCCTTCCTTCCCCCTCCCAAAAAGAAAAGCTCTACATTGTATTTGTCCCATCTTCGTTGAGCCCTGTGTGGCTAATAAAAGAAATGTATCTATCGAACTAACTATCTATCTATCTATCTATCTATCAGTCTATCTCTCTATCTGAAATACACTATTGTCTGTTTAGTTAAATGTCAGCTGTCACAAGAATATGAGACAGAAAGGAATTTACTAACAAAAGAAGCCCAAGTGTGGTCAAGTGGAAAGAATTTAAGTACCATGAATGAGGAGAATGGGGAAATTTCACCATCATAAATATCATCATCATTTTAACGGTCCCTTTCCAGTGCTTGCATGGGTGAGACGAAGTTTATTGAGGCTGACTTCCTACAGCTGGATGCCCTTCCAGTCACAAACCATCGCTTGTTTCTAAGCAATGCTAACCTTTCCTCACTGCCAGACATGTTCTCACAGATTGCTGACAAAAGGACACTGCTTGTATAACAGTGAGACTCATTTACCACTATCATACAATGTCAAGGCAGACAAACACAAGCATACACACACACTATATATGAGCCTGGTGCAGCCTTCTGGCTTGCCATTCCTCAGCCAAATCGTCCAACCCATGCTAGCATGGAAAGCGGACATTAAACGATGATGATGATGATGATATCTATATATATATATATATATAAAAACTCTTCGAAACGCCTGTGTTAGAATGGGGGCAGCTGATGAAGGAAAATGTTCTCTATGTGACCTGTGTTTTCTGTACTCTGGTTATTATTATTTTTTTGTCTACGATTTGTTTGCAATGTCCTGTACCCAGATATGCACCTATATATACAGGTAGATGTAGGTATGCACATACTTGTACGTATATATGCATATACTCATTTATTATTTGTTTTATATATATATATATATATATATATATATATATATATATATATATATATATATACACACACATACACGTGTGTGTGTGTGTGCATAGACATGTCAATACATGTACATTTGTATGAGAATGCATGTGTTTGTATGCATGCAGCCTTGTGCACAAATGAAATGCACAGGTGACTGAATAAACTTAGCACTCAATCAGCTAGAAATAGCAGCTAAGTTGCCTCACAAACAACACACAGGTATAAACACCAACTTTTCAGATACTGATGGGTCAAAATGCATTATAATCTGCACTAATTTATATCAGTGTACAAATACCTGTATTTCATTTAATTATTTAAATTGAATAATCGTTTAATTTATAGAGAGAGAGAGAGATGACTGCGGTGACCACCTCTCGTTAAAAAAAAAAACAAAAAAAAAACGCAGTAACCCAAAAAGGCTTTGGTGCCAAAGATTCCAGAAAATCAATGCTGTACTTGCATTAGACACACCTGGAAAAAGACAAACTAGTCACACCTGGGACACCTCTGATTATAGATTAACATAATCAGGGCTTTCACCTGGAGCTGCATACAGTGAGCTTAGGTCAAACATTGAGAGCATGGATCACTAAATTTGAGAAGCTGGTATTATATCATTGCAAAAGTAACACACAATAAAAAATAACAAATAAATAAAAAGCATATTGTATGTCTTGTTTGAAGTGAAATCTAAAACTATTATTTGATCTGTAGTGAAGCTTGATACCCAGCTTGTCTAGGCCGAATTACCTTCAAGCAAGCAAGCCAGAAATGAAAAAAAAAAAAATCAATTAAAACAAAAAAAAAAATGTTTAAGTTAGAAACTTTGACACACCTAGTGGATATAAAATTTGTATTCTATATCAATATACAGCCTGTGAAAAAATAAAATAAAACCACATATATATAGATATATATATATATATATGTGTGTGTGAGCATGCATTTGTATGCACATGTGTGTGTGTAGGTAGGTAGGGATGGAAAGTATGAATAAAATGAGCAAAAACAAAAAAAAAAAAAACAGCTCAGGATTGCATTTGTACTGAAACTAATTTCCTCTGTGATAAACACATTCCTGTTATGCACACAACAATAACCATGAAAAATAATTACGATTTCTTACAACATCGTTTGTGTGAAGTATGTTTAACAATCCTCATTGCTAAGTGATTATTACTCATTTTTATATAGACAAAAAAAAAAAGCAAAACAAAAAAAATCCCCCCCAAAAACACTCGAGTTAAACATCACACATAAAAAAATACAAAATTAATATAATAATAATAATAATAATAATAATAATAATAATAAACCTTCACAGACAGCAATAAAAACCAACAGACATGATGATATTTACATTTACAGCAGGGGATGGAGCTTATCAAGTGTGTGTGTGTGTGTGTGTGTGTGTGTGTGTGTGTGTGTGTGTGTGTGTGTGTGTGTGACATTGCTATTATAGTTTATATTTAACTCGCCATTAATATAACCAACAACAGTTAGTAACATCAAAAGGCAAATATTATAAAGATACACATGAAAAATGCAATAAACAGTCTATATAAAAACAATTTTCATAGAAACACAAAATACTTAAAATTATTCATTGGAATAGAATAAAAAGTATAAAAGTAAAACGGAAAAAAAGAAAAAAAATTCAAATACCAAACAAAAATTAATAAAACAAATTATTTTCATATAAATACCACCATAGACAAGACACACTACCTACCCCTGCCCCTACCAGTACACACCGTCATATTACTTTAACCAGTTTAAACTCGGTGCCAACTCATTCTCTATTGCATCACTCTCAATTAACTAACACTTCTCAAGTGTTACACAACCGGTCTCAGCTGCTCTTCCTGCTAGCCAACCTAACCACATTTGTTCATTCAATGTCTATCTACCGCCCGTTTCTTACCCACTTGCCTCTCTATTCTTAGCTTTTCTCTTTCACATACACGCAAAGCATTCGATGCCTTTAGATCCTAGGTTACACCAACCGGCTCGTACAACCAAACTCGGTCGTCTCTTCTCCAGATTTGCATCACATAAAAAAAGTCTGAGTGAAATATTTACTCATAACATTTCTCTCCAGATTTTTTTTTTTTTTTGCAGACCGGCCCTGCTAACACTAACAAACATCCTTGTCATACACTAAAAACAATAAAATATAAAATAAGATAAAATAAATAAACCAGACATTTTTCAGACAAACACTACACATACATATTGAACCTCTTGGCTAGACAGACAAAATATAAATGAATTTCCATCTACTTAACGGCAGCTTCATGTCACTGCTTTGTTTCATCTCTATCCGAGCACCAATTAAATCACTTGGGCAACAAAACTTTTATCTACAAACATCTAGAGATCCATTAAATACAGGTCACCCTTTATTTCTCTCTCTTTTCTTCTTTCTTTAAAGGTTGCTTGAATAGATTTCTTGCTACATCAATGCATTCTGGACACTCGAGAAAGTTATAGTTGCACTGTCTGTCCTCTGTCTGCCAGGAACTGCAACACACTCTACATGTTTCCATCAACCACCACCACTACCACTACCATCATCATCATCATCATCGCCCATCACAGATACATCTATCTATACAGCATTTGTATTTCTTCTACTTTCGTCCATATATTAAACAAAGCCGCCTTCCTGTTGCTATAAATAATGCAAAGTTTACATAAGAAAACTATCTGATACAAGATACTTGGCTTAGCAAAACTTCTTTACAAAGATCCTTTATGCAGCTTAATTCATTTCTGATTAAGGCTACAGAGAGATGAATAGCGAACATTTATGCTTACAGACACTATTCAGCAAACACAAGAATATCTCTGAAGCTCAAAAGACAAAGTGCTAGACTCTACTCACTGAAAAACACATTTGTATTGGGTACGTATGCATGTGTGTTTGTGTTTCTCAAGTTATTTCATAGAAACTACAGTATGGAGTTATCAACGAGACTACCAACCAGCTCAAAGGACAATATTCAACAGTATAATAAACCTGACCACTGCAAAACAACATTAAGTCCACTTTGAGAAAAGCATCCATGTTACACAACCTCCTTTAATAATTCAGTTTCCAGTGGCATGGTCAGCAAAAATACTTGTAAAACTTGGAGCAACATCAGAGAAGAGAATAATCACCGATTTGCAATTATAAATAATTACATTTCTAATTATATCTGAGTATGTTTATTTCTTGTTTGTATATTCAAATACACATATGCAATCCGAGCGTCATCGTTGCCAGAGCAGCTGCCTGGCTTCCGTGCCAGTGGCACGTAAAAAGCACCATTTGAGCGTGATCGTTACCAGTGTCACCTCACTGGCACACTGAAAAAACATTCGAGTGAGGTCATTGCCAGTGCCGCTGGACTGGCTCCTGTGCAGGTGGCATGTAAAAAACACCATTTGAGCATGGCCGTTGCCAGTACCGCCTGACTGGCCTTCATACCGGTGGCATGTAAAAGCACCCACTACACTCTCAGAGTGGTTGGCATTAGGAAGGGCATCCAGCTATAGAAACTGCCAAATCAGATTGGAGCCTGGTGCAGCCATCTGGTGGCACCTTGGACAAGTGTCTTCTGCTATAGCCTCGTGCCAACAAAAGCCTTGTGAGTGGATTTGATAGACGGAAACTGAAAGAAGCCCATCTTATATATATATATGTGTGCATGTTCTGGTGGAATTTCAAACTCAACCCTTTATTTGACTAACGGGGTATATTGTTCTCATTCCTAATAAGGGGTTGGGGTTCAAAATTCCACCAGAACAACTGATGAAGGCTGGAGAGTACATCAGCCGAAACGTTGTGATAACATCAAACAAGGAAGGACACCTATCCATCCATTATCTGTGTATGTATATATATATATATGTTACACACACAATGGGCTTCTTCCAGTTTCCATCTACCAAATTCATTCACAAGGCTTTAGTTAGACTGAGGCTATTAGTAGATGACACTTGCCCAAGGTACCATGCAGCACAGCTGAACTTGAAACCATTTGGTGGGGAAACAAGTTTCTTGCCTCACAGCCACACCTGCGGATAGCATGTGGATGAACTGTGAGCACGTGATTAGATAAAAGTCTGTGTAGTACAGGGATGTATGTATATTGATGTGTAAATATGTCTGCAAAGGCACTGAATATGTGAAAAATGTAAGAATTTTGAGCATGTGAATAATGGAAATTGTGTGTGTGTGTGTGTGTGTTACAGGTTTTTATAAATTAGGAACAAAAACAAAAATATTAAAAAAATAGAAGAAACAAAAAAAAAATAATATGTGTAGTAAGAGTAACTGACCTTTCATAAGCTCACAATGACAGTTCCATGGAACAATTCCAATTTCGTGATAAAGTCTTCCAAAGTCTGAAGGAGAGAAGAGAAAGAATATTACATAGATACATAGATACATACATATAGATGCACACACACACACACACATATATATATACATATATATACATACATATACAATCATATATATATATACATACATACATACACACACACATATACATTCATATACATATATATATGTATACACACATTCATATATATATATATATATATATATATACACACACATATACAACTATATATAGAGCTGCTGTTGTATGTATTATTGGTGTAACGACCCTCCCTAGATATATACATACATATACAAGTACACACACACACACACACTAATGTGTGTGTGGGCATGCATGCATGTATGTTATATATAAATATATATAAAAATAGCCATATTAATTATCTAATGAAATAGTTACCCCCACCCCTACTTCTTAATCTTTTTGTTTCAGTCTTTGTTTTATATATATATATATATATATATATTATATATGTAGGTGTTTTGCTTGCTATCAAATCAATATTAAGTGTAGAATACAAGCATGGTTACAGAGAGACAGACAGACAATATATATAGCCTTTCCAAATAATTAACAGTACCACAAGAGCCACACACACACAGACACACTTGATGAGGACCAAGTCAATCAATTAGATAATTAAGAAAAAAAAAAGCAAGCTTTCCATTATTGTCCATCACCACAACTACCACAGTGACCACCACCACCACCACCAGTACCACTATCACCACCACCACCAGGAGTTGGTATTTGATAAATGAAAGTCACAAGTTCATTGAAATATAAGGAATGTCAAGGTCTTGGTATTTGGTTTCAAAAGAATAAAAAAAATCAACAAGAAAAATATTTTTTTAAAAATAATAAAAAGCAGAATAATAAAACAAGTCAAAAGAAATCAATAACTAAATAATACCATTTGGACAAAAAAAAATTAATAACCTGCATAAAAAATATACATAAAAAGAGGAATATTAGAATTTTTTGTTTTATTTCTATTCTGTGCTATGGTTAAACATTGAATTAGGGGAGAGTTTTATGAGTATATTAAAATAAGTATAGAGGGGTTTCACTATGGAGGATCAAAATCAGTAACGGAGCCTTGTTTGTTAAAAATTATTCGTTAGAGGAGTAATTGAAAGACATATAAATAACAGCGGTGATCTGTTCCAAGCTGCGCCTAAACTCCACAGAAAGGTGTGAAATGAGGGTTAGGGTTACTCATCCATCGACCAATGCAAATAAACATATACATACACACACACACGTATCCTCACAGCAAAACCTGGATCCAGGTCAGTTAGATGAGACTATTTTTCTGTGCTACCAAACAAAAAAAAAACAAAAAGAAAAAAAAAAAAAACCCTCTTTCAGCCACAAGACTCAAAAATATATATAATAAGGCGCAGGAGTGACTGTGTGGTAGGTAAGTAGCTTGCTTACCAACCACATGGTTACGTGTTCAGTCTCACTGCATGGCACCTTGGGCAAGTAGCCTCAGGCCGACCAAAGCCTTGTGAGTGGATTTGGTAGACGGAAACTGAAAGAAGCCCGTCGTGTGTATATGTTTGTTATTTCTTTATTGCCCACAAGGGGTTAAACAGAGGGGAAACAAACAAGGACAAACAAAGGGATTAAGTCGATTACATTGACCCAGTACGCAACTGGTACTTAATTTATCGACCCCCAGTACGCAACTGGTACTTAATTTATCGACCCTAGTTGCTAGTAGAAGAAAGAGCTGCAAAAATGGTAGCACAGCCATTTGAAATACCTCATAGTCGTATTTATATTTCGAGTTCAAGCCTTACCAAGGTCAACTTTGTTTTCCATTTTTCTGGTATCAAGTACCACAAGTTATAGATATTCAGTCAACCACAGGGATGCTCCTTCAGATGTGTGGGCCTTGAGCCAAAGTAAGTAAACTTACTGTTACCATTCTGATTGTTCCTTTCATACTTATAAGGTTCTGATATATCAAAGGTAATTTTTTTCTTGGAGGAGAGGGAGGGGTTCCACTACATGTAGTGTTAATCCTATTTAATGTTTCCACTACATCCTCCCCCAAAATAACCCCACCCCCATAGTGTCTAGCTGTCCCTAACAAAGCAGCTTTTGTGATGCATTCAGCATTAATTAAAATTCCTGTCATTTATCTAACCCATTCATAATGGATCCTGACATCAGAGGTACTATATCTGTGGGACTGCAGCTACGTTGGTTACTAAACCAACCACATAACTGCATTCTCGGGTGACTATCTGCTCACATCCTCAGTTATAGTATACATTTGTGCGAAACTGTAGCTATGTCGATTACTAACTCTTTAGCATTCTGATTACTCTGTCAAGCGAAATGCTCATAGAAATCTTGCAGCTACTAGATAATGCATGATGTGACTGCTTATTTTCAGAATGACATTGTAGAGTAGGTGTGAGAGGCTGGATCTGGCCAGTTTTAACATAAACAGGTAGAATATTCGAGCCAGATATGACTGGTCTGGTCTGGTCTGGTGAAGTGAAATAAATATCAGAGACGCTTTGCTTCCTAAAGAAACTGCAAACTCTTATAAATCCATTGCAATGCTGGAAATCCTTCTGTATCGTCAGCCGGTATCTCAGAGTCACAAGCGTTTTGCCCCTTAGCCTGCATGCTTCACCTGAGTGGAGCAACAAGGACTGAGCTGGTAATCGCCCAGTCTAAATGCTAAAGAGTGAAACTAAGCACATACCACCAGTCTGGTGGTACTGGCAACGGCCATGCTCAAATAGTGTTTTTTTTTTACATGCCACCTGCACGGGAGTCAGTCCAATGTTTTGTTCACATACCACTGGCACAAGTGCCAGTAAGGCGAAGCTGGAAACAATTGCGCTCAAATGGTGCTTTTTACGTGCCACCGGCACAGAAGCGAGACTGCTGCTCTGGCAGTGATCCCGCTTGGAGAGTGCAGGACAGTATGGGAGAGTAGGTAGTAGGCGGTCAGAGATAGTCGTGTCTTTACTGGTTTTCTAAGTATATTGTATACTGAAGTGGACATTATAGCAATCCAACATTTTAACCCTTTAGTGTTGAAACCAGCCATATAAGGCCAAAATTGTCTTCCTGTTTTATGCTCAAACCAGCCAGCTCTGACCTCTCACACCTACCCTACAAAGTCATTCTAAAAATAAACAGGGACATCATCAAAATCTCAGAGTTACAAGATACTGTACAATTAATTTAAAACACTGTAATTAAACAGGTTTTACATTTGACAGAGTAGTCTGAATGCTAAAGGGTTAAGGAGACAACAATGATTTACCGGAGTTGATTCAATCAACTATGTCGTTTGACTGCTACAAATTTGTTTATCTTGCAACCAATACAAGAAATCAGAATTGTTACATGACCAAAGTTAGCGCCTTTAGATTTGCTTGAATTACAACTGATCTAGCAAATAATAATCATTTAATTCCATGTAGACTTTCTTTTTAACTGAAGCTACGTTCCTCACAGAGAGTTAAAAACACATTTCTTCGCCTGGAATATGAAGAATCCATTCTAATAGAGAAATGCCAAAAGGCAGGATGTGATTATAAGTGAGTGTGACACACTGCTTCATTGATTAAGTCCAGCTTTACAAAGACAAGATGAGCAATGGTTTTGTGTGTCACTGCATAGTTAAATAACAGGATTCCCGACTTCATTTTCCTTTCATTAAATAATAAGGTTTATAAACCGATGCACTTGAATGCCTCTCTCGTTCTCCAGCTGGTTCAGCATAGGGAAAGTATATCATATTCATGCATGCATTAACAAAATAACACTATTATTGTTGTTATTTATTCTCTAGAGATTTTATGCAGATACACTCACACACACACCGACACACACATGCGCATAGAATCATATACACATGCTTGCACATACACAATGTAGGACTTGTGTATCACATAACGATTCCCAGTGAAAAGTTTAGAGCCAGTCCAACTGTAACCAACCACTATGAAAATGAACAAAACTTAAGATAGTACAAGCAATAATATGGTCTTTGATAATTAATGAAGCAAGGCTCTTCTTTTCCGCTCGAATAAACACTCCAAGTAGATACGTATATTAACAAAACAGTCAAAAATGAATAAGTGAACAACAGCAATGTGATGGTAAGCAGATAGAAAAATTATTATTATTATTATTATTATTATTATTATTATTATTATTAAGGTGTTGAGCTGGCAAAATTGTTAGCACATCAGGCAAAATGCTCAACAGCATTTTGTCCGTCCTTACATCCTGAGTTCAAATTCCACTGAGGTCGACTGCTTTTCATCCTTTTGGAGTCGATAAATTAAGTACCTGTTACACAATGGGGGTCAATGTAATCGACTGGTCCCCTCCCCACAAAATTTCAGGCCTTGTGAGTTTAGTAGCAAAAATTCCACCAAGGTCAACTTTGCCTTTCGTTCTTTTGGGGTTAATAAATTAAGTACTTGTTACGCAATGGGGTTGATGCAGTTGACTAGTCCCCTCCCCCAAAACAGCCTGCTTATGAAGTTAACGTGCAAGAGGCTGAGCACTCCACAGACACATGTACCCTTAATGTTGTTCTCAGGGAGATTCAACATAGCATAAAATGTGACAAGGCTGGCCCCTTTCAATTACAGGTACTACTCATTTTTGCCAGCTGAAAGGACAGGTGCAACTTGAAATAAAACAGCTTGCCCAAGAGCACAATGTACTGGTGGGTATTGAACTCATGACCATATGATCATGAGCTGAACACTAACCACTGTGCCATGCGCCTTCACCGACTGGTTTAGATACTAAAAGAATAAATATCAAATCACTTATTTGATATCAAAATCAACAACAGAAGCTGAAAGACCTATCTCTCTCACTTGATAAGTGGCTGCTTTTACTGATGGCACCACAAGAAGTCTGGGTCTTATTTTATTTTTCATTAAATTTCTTCACTGGTGGCCACTTTTATTAATTTCCAATACAGCAAAGAATGACACCTTCATTTAATGTCTGTGACAGGGATTAATTCCAAAGACACAAGCTAGTCGGGACGGCCATCCTACTCACAGATGTTGTTACAGATAAAGAGACAAACAGCAAACCGATGTCGTTTCAAGTCTTTCTTAACAATGAATGTTTTCATTGTCCAATTCTTTTCTCTCCGACCTCATTGCAAGATTCCTGCTAAACATTGAAAACTGAAAATTTTACGATGAAACATCTAAATGCTTGGGGATGAGCTGTGGTCAAAAATGGTCTCAAATTTTGACACAAGGCCAGCAACTTTAGAGGAGGGGGTAAGTCAAGTACATCAACTCTGTGCTTAACTGGTATTTATTTTTAATCAGCCCCAGCGGCATTTGAGCTCAGGATGTAAAACTGGGAGAAATTCCATTGTCATACCAAAAATCCTGCTAGCATCACCTTAGCTGCAGTTAAAAGCAATATTAAAATTATTTGGCGAGCTGGCAGAATCGTTAGCACACTGGGTGAAATGCTTAGCGGTATTTCGCCTGCCATTATGTTCTGAGTTCAAATTCCGCCGAGGTCGATTTTAGCTTTCATCCTTTCAGGGTCGATTAAATAAGTACCAGTTACGCACTGGGGTCAATGTAATTGACTTAATCCCTTTGTCTGTCCGTGTTTGTCCCCTCTATGTTTATCCCACCACCCGTGGGCAATAAAGAAATAAATAATAAAATCATTCAGTCTAGCATCTGAAGAAAGACAATCCAAAAAGTTGTATTTTCTCTAAGATCACCAAAATAATTGAAGAGACGACATCATTGTTTACCTTATACAAGGTACTGCAAGCACAAAGCTTCAAATTTGGGAGAGGGAAAGTTGATAACACCCCCATCTCCAGTGCATAACTGGTACCCATTTCATTGCCCCAGAAAGGATGAAAGGCAGTTGAACTCAAAACGAAACGCCATCAAGCATTTTGTCCAGTGTGCTAATGATACTGCCAAGCTCACTGTTTTATATACAAGACATAAATAATGGTAGAGGATTTCAATCAGAGGACAACAGAAACTTGAGAAACATGCTTTCCAATAGTTTTTAGAACACAAGAGAAATCACAAATTTTCCAAATTGGTACAAAGTGTTTGTAAGGAAGATGGAAATCCAAATGAATTTATCTCAGTGTATAAATAGTATTTACTTTATTAATCCTGGAGGAATGCGGCGAAAATGTGACAAACTAAAGCAAAAAAAGATAATCCTTAGGCCATTTAATCCAGTGCACTACCATTTATAATTTGCAGCCATTAAGCCTAATATAATAATAGGAGAATTAATTATCATCTTCAGATATGATTGACAATTTTTTGCTTAATTACTTATGATTTCAACAATACACAATAAGTAGTGAAAATATCTACTACAGGAATGTTCCAACTGATGGATGTCACAACACAGGTTCTAATTTCTGTCACCCTCATCATCAGTGACACCACTTAAAACCCAATTCTTCATGCATTTGCAAAGCAGATGGAATTTGTCGAGGCAGACTTTCGACAGCCCGGATGCTCTTTATGTCACCAACCCTCACCTGCTTTCAGGCAAAGTAATATTTCCCTCTGCAGTAAGACGATGATGATATATACGATGGGCTTCTTCCAGTTTCCACCTATCAAATCCATTCATAAGGCTTTTGTCAGCGTGAGACCTATAGCAGAAGACACTTGCCCAAAGTGCCATGAGTGGAGATTGAACATCGCAACACTCAAATGAAGCAATATCCAATCAGTGTAGCTTCAGCTGGGCTTTGCAACCACATTGTGAAACATATACAAATGGATTCCTTTGAGAGCACAAAACACAGGTGAGCTATCTAAACCAGTGCATCTTAGCAACCAATTACCCTTTGACAGACAGGTGGTGCTTACGATGTACATAGGATAGAGTTACACGTTAGAGTGAATAATCAGAAATGTCCAATGTCCAAAGTTAATACAGCACATTGTATAATTACTGGAATCGGTGAGAAAAACAGCCAGGTTTTGAAAGTAGGACATGTGTGTGAACTTTTCCCAGAAGAAGAAGAGATTAGAGACTGAACAGCTTTGAAAAAGAAATGTCACTTGTTTGTGAAAGAAAGTTGAATAAAGGATGGAAAAAAAGAAAAAAGAAATAGAAAAAGAAAAGAAAAAAAAGACAATGAATGGTGAAGCAAGGTGGTTGATATCTGAAAATAAGTAAATAAACCGAAAAGAATAGGCTGAGTAGAGAGAGAGAAACTGAAAGGAAACCTAATGACAACAGATGGACAGAAGAATTTGAATGGCTGTCAACAAAACATATTGATCAGCTAAACTATCACTACCCTTCTTAGTTTCTCCATCGTTCCTTTTCAAATTGCAATGAAAAGAAGGAAAAGAAAGAGAAGAAAAGGAGGAGAAAAAAGGAGAAGGAGAAAACATTTCTGTTACCAATACCATTAGTATTCTAAGGCAAAACAGATGTCACAAGATTCTCAACTCTCATTCCATAGTTACTGGGACAGCGGGGGGGGGGGGGGTGGGGGGGGGCGGAGTACAAAGATAAATTGATCTTTAAAAAAAAAATGAAAGAAAGGAAAAAAAAGAAAAGCACCAGCGCTTATATCCACCATCACCATTGTTGTCATCATCATCATCATTTGCAAACCAGTGAAAGAGTTTCTAGGTGATTTGATGTGCTCAAAGTAGAAACCAAATCTCTCAAAGTCCCGTCTTTTAAATTAACATCCCTTACATGCTTTTGACCCTAAATACAGGGCTACTGTGAGACAGTGATCAAATGCAGTCCTTAATTGTGCCCACAGCTAAATCAACAAACATAATAACTTGATTGGCTAGAAACAGCAATCAAATCTCCAAGCATTTCAGCTCAAAGGCTATGACCATGCTGGGGCACCACTAGAATTATCACCTCTTCAATAACCATTCTTTTGTGATTGGCTTTTAGTGAAGGTGGGAATTTGATATTGGTACCCACTTTTGAGTTTTTAGCTGAAATGTAGGTTTATTTGGGGTCTTGGACAGCAGGTCAAGTTGTTTCGAAAACAACTGCCCCAATTCTGTATAGATCTCTCAAATTTTTTGTCAAGATATTAAATAGCTGTGGACCTTTGAATCCCAAGGTATTGTGGTACGTGGTCCCCACTCTAAACAGGAGGGGTAGGACTTTTGGAACAGTGCAAAGACTTCCAGTTCAGGGGCTGATATAACTCATAGACAAACAGACAGACACATGTTTGTGTGTGTGCAGGCAGGGTTGTGTGATTAAGAAGTCTGCTTCCAAACCACATGGTGCTGGGTTCAGTCCCACTGTGTAGCACCTTAGGTAAGTCACTTCAAATATAGTCCTAGGCTAACCAAAAATTTGTGAGTGGATTTGGTAGATTGAAACTGAAAGAAGCCCATCATATATATATATATATATATATATATATATATATATATATATATGAGTGTGTGTTTGTGTTTTCCATCTTTTGCATTCCAATGCTTGACAATTTATGCTGGTTTGCTTAAATCACTGTAACTTAGCAGTTTGGCAAAAGGAGATCAATAGAATAAGTACCAGACTTGACAGAAAAAAAAAAAAGAATTGGTGTCAATTTCTGTAATTAAAGACTATAAAGCAGTGTTCCAGCATGGCCACAGTTCAAATAAAAGAAAGATGAAACGTGTGTGTGTGTGTGTGTGTTAGGTACCTGAATGTTAGTACAACAACCATCACCAAATGATGACTTCGTTATTTAACATTGGAACCTAAATTATTAATGATTCTTGCAAATTATATTGAAGACAATGAAACCCTATCTTTTTTTTCTTTTGTTCTCATCAATCTTTCTTCACACACACTCACACACACACCTTGCCATTTCTGTTTACAACACAATTCTTAAATAATGGCTTGATGTTAAAATACAACAAAGAAAATTCAGTGTAATCTAGCCAAGTTGAAGAAACTTATTAATTAAAAATAAATTTCAAAATGAGAAAAATGGTAATAAAAAATAAAAAAAAAGGAAAAAAAAAAACACATTTTCATGAAGAAAAAATTCTTGGTTTTCCAAAGAATTTTGAAATGTGAACAGTGAAACAATGGTTATGAAAAGAATGGACAATCGAGTGACGGAAGTATATGAAAGGGATTTGACAAAAGATGAATAAGAAATAAATAGACAAACATTGGTATTGTGAGATGTAAAAAGTGGGAAATAAAATTTGGAAGAAACAAAACGAATAAAAAGAAGAAAGAAATAATAGAAAAAGAAAAGAAAAAAGAAAAATGTACATGAATACAGTCAAATAAAAGCTAGACCTAAGAAAGAGTACAAAGATCAGACATAAGAAGTACATAAGTTATGCAGTCATAAAGAGTGCATCTAGGGAGTGGAAAAGCTAAGCCTAAGAAAGAGTACAAGGCCAAATACAAGATGTATGAAAGTTAGACAGACATAAAGAATATATATAAGGAGTACAAAAGCAAGACTTAAGAAGCAAAAACATATTAGATCTGTCAGAGGTATATAATATACTTGTTAAGCTGAAGCCAATGACCATCCAATGTTGTGTGTGTGAATAGGAGAGAGTTGAGTGAGGGTGAGATAGAGGGTGAGAAAGAGAGAGCAAGAGTGAATGTGCAAGAGTGAGAGTGAGTGAGTTTGAGTGAGAGTGTGTTTGTGAAACTGAGTGAGAATGAATGTGAGTGAGAGTGAATGTCAGTGAGAGTGAGTGTGTGTGAGAGTGAGTGAGTGAGAGTGAGTGAGTGAGTGTGAGGGAGCGATTGAGCAAGTACATTGGTGTACTACCTTGTTTGTGAAAAGACTAACAAAATGAAAGCAAGTTACAAGGGTGAGATGGTGGCTCAAGAAAATTGCCCAAACAGAAGTCTCCCCAGCCATGTTTTCGTATTCATCAATCAAAAAGGATGAATAAGCACAACAAAATCAAGCACAAGGGTTTAATGATCCGAAGTGATGAGGAAGTTGATTGAACTGGTTTGGGATTGGTTGTTCAACCACACCGAAGGATTATGATAAAAGATGCCTTGTCTAGGAACCGAAACCACGATTGTAAGGCCACGAGTGTTGCACCCTATCCACTGGGCCAAGTGCCTTCACAGGCAAGCAACAGTGATGAACAAATCTGTATTCTGACTCATCCAGCTAAAATTATCCTCATCACCACCACCACCAACAAAAAAAAAAAAAAAAAAAAAAAAAGAGCTCTGTGTCAATAAGGAAGCTTGACTAAATAGAAACAGCAGCCAAATTTCCCTCATAGTGATAACAAAGCTGAAGCATGACATCAAAAATGGAGATTCTAATGACAAAGCATGTAAGAATATTCTTAATTAATATTCCTGAGTCTATTGCCAAAAAAAAAAAATTTTTTTCCTGTTTTCTTTTTTTATTCTATTTATATTTTTTGTTTTGTTTTGTTTTCTTTATCTCTTAGTAAATGGTAATCCTGCTGTAAAAACATCTGAATCACAAAACTATTATAATATAGGAGAATGTTTTTACAGCACACCTGCTCCACTTCACTAATAGATAGATATACATACATAGGGTGGTTGGAATAGTGAAACAAAATTGGTGGAAAAGAACTCAGCTGCAAGAACCCCCCCCCCCCCCTCGTTTCAACTAATCTCTTTCTCTCTCCTCCTCCTTCCCCCATTTCACCCATTCTCTACTAAACATCATTCAACAATTTCAGTCTGATACAAAACAAAGCAACAACACTAACCATCTATGGTGGAGAGGTAATACAGGGTAGAGGCAGGACATTAAACAAGGATCAAACATCTCCTCTGCTCCCTTCCAGTCTGTTTTTCTTTATTTTGAGTAGGGAGATAACCAACGATAACCTTTCACCTCTACAATCCCCTCCTCTAAGGAGAAGCCTGGCTAGAAAATAATCTTAACCTGGATTAAATCCCCGGGGATTTTATTTATATATTTCATTAGAAAATAAACATATTTCATTCTCCCAATTATCTCCCTTCTAGTCAACCTCTCTCTTGCAGTTATACCTCCGCCTCCACCACTACTAATGGTGACCATCAGACCCACCACCCAGGGGCATTAAAGAAGGATTAAATAGAAAAATAGAGGCAGGTAAAGAAGTGGCATGGTGGTAGGGGATTGAAGGTAGGTAGGGCCCAAGAACCAAAGCTCTTGGAATAGAGTAAAAATAAAAGCAATCATTTAAAGGAGGTGGTCAAATATAAAAGCAAGCATTTTGACAAAACTGTGGCATAGAAATTGCGGAGGACAAAAGAGGAATTAAAAAGAGAGCGGGATTACTGAATTTGTCAGTGTGTGTGTGGGGGGAGGGGGATACAAACACACTCGCAGATGCATGGAGATATGTGTGTGTGTGTATGTATATATGTTTGTGTATGCAGATGTGTGTGCATATATATATATGTATGTGTATGTAGATAAGTATACCTGTGTGTATAAGGTTGTATGTATGAATGCATGTACATGTGTGCTTGTATGTGTATGTATATATGTATGCATGTATGTGAGTATATATATATATATATATATATGTGTGTGTGTGTGTGTATGCATATATATGCCATAGAACTACTCACAAAATTGAATATGCTATCTTTTACGTTCAGGAGGTGGAGGACAGATATTTTTATTCATTGTTTCAGGGCACATGGCATTGAAGGCCATGCTAGAGCACTACACATAAAATTGAATATTCTTTTATGTCCAGGAGGTGGAGGTAATATATTTTTGTTCAGTATTTCAGGGAACATGATATTTTTAGTTGGCAGATCAATGAAATGGTGGCTATTGCTCTGCTTCAGTCTAACAGTTGTTTTTGAAGATGGTTGATCTCATGCATTAGAGAGAAGAAGTACATCAAGACACCCTTTGTAAGTCATCACCATCATTATTATTTAACATCCACTTTCCATGCTTGCATCTATTAGACAAGAGTGTGTACTGAGGCAGAGGCTTTTCTATGGCTGGATGCTCTTCCTGTCTCCAATCCTTACCTGTTTCAAGCAAGGCAATATTTCCCTATGGCCAAACATGTTTATCATGGAAGACTAAAAATGAACAAAATTGTTAGTACAACAACAACGATGATCAACATCATCACCATCATTTGCAACCATTACAAGGTGTCAAGACAAGTGTACACACACGCTTCTGTCTGGGTCTGTTTACCAAATCCAATCACAAGGCTTTCGTGGACCTGGAAGCTATAGCATAAAACACCTGCCCAAGGTGCCACGCAGAGGGATTGAACCCAAGACCACATGGTCGGGAAACAAGATTCTTAACCACACCACCAGGCATGCACCCTAATGAAAAAATCCTGGTCATTGTTTGTAATCCCTCTGGAAGACAACAGTTTTGGGGAAACCATTGAGAACCTTAAAATGCCAAATTCTTGATGCATACGTTTTTTAAAGCAAAAGTTATAGAAAAGAAGTCCTGGGACCTGACAGTATATCTCATCCATTTTGTGCTTTTTGTCTTGCATGTCAAAATTTGGAACAAGACTGTTTGAGAATCTGTCATGTATTATGGCATATCGTTTCCTTCCCAGAGTCGCAAAAGGCGAAGGCAAAGTCAATTGATCATGTCTGAAGCTCTTTTATTTTTGGTGAGTGCTTTGCTTCCTTTTATCTCTGTAGTTGGTAGGAAAGGGAGAGAGAGAGACAGATAGACAGAGAGGGAAGGAGGGACGGGAGAGAGAGAGAGCCCTACATCTGTACATAACTTAACAGACATACACACAAATATAATACATGCACACATAAACGAATATGTACACACATGTTCTCTCTCACATGTTCTCTCATACACACACACACACACACACCATGAGAAAAAAGAGGTGGGGGAGATGAGCAGAGCAGTTTTCACACCCATTGTCTGTCTGTTTGTCATAAGAAAGTTTTATACAAAGGATGACTTTGTTGGGTGGGAACCAAGATTTTAAAACAACAGAGATAATGAACCAGTCTTCAGGCAAGGAGGAACAATCCAGAAATGGCACACCATTCAAAAATCCCTTTCAATGATTATAATTCAATGTCATCTGAAACCCAAAGGTTCCAGTAGTATATAAAAAAAATACAATAAAATATATATATAGGTGCAGGAGTGACTGTGTGGTAAGTAGCTTGCTTACCACACAGCCACATGGTTCCAGGTTCAGTCCCACTGTGTGACAACTTCGGCAAGTGTCTTCTACTATAGCCTCAGGCCGACCAAAGCTTTGTGAGTGGATTTGGTAGATGGAAGCTGAAAGAAGCCTGTCGTATATATATATATATATATATATATATATATATATATATATAAACATAATTAAGGGATCAGCAAGCATTTGCTTCACCATATGCCGAAGTTCAGAAATAGCAGCTAAAAAAGCTGAGACTCCAACAGATAGCATAATTGTTGATTTATTAATAAATTGATAAATCTTTACTCTTTTAATTTGTAATAATTATATATATATATATATATATATATATCATCATCATCAATTAACGTCGGTTTTCCATGCTGGCATGGGTTGGACGGTTTGACTGAGGTCTGGAGAGCCAACGGCTGCACCAGCCTCCAACCTGATCTGACAGGGTTTCTACAGCTGGATGCCCTTCCTAACGCCAACCACTCCGAGAGTGTAGTGGGTGCTTTTATGTGCCACTGGCACAGGAGCCAGTGAGGTGAGCCTGGCATGATCATGATCGGTTGGTACTTTTTATGTGCCGCCAGCACTGGAGCCAGTAGAGCGGGCCTCTGTCTGTGTATGTGTGTTTGTCACTCCCAACATTTCTTGACAACTGATGTTGGTGTGTTTATGTCCCCGTAATTTAGCGGTTCAGCAAAAAGAGACCGATAGAATAAGTAACCAGGCTTACAAAGAGTAAGTCCTGGGGTCGATTTATTCGACTAAAGGCAGTGCTCCAGCACGGCCACGGTCAGATGACTGAAACAAGTAATAGAAAAAATGAAAGAAAAGATATCTTAATATGAATAATTGTATTTCAGATTATACTTTACATGTATATTCTTAAATGTTAAGTGCATGCATGGCTCTGTGGTTAAGATGCTTGCTTCCCAACCATTGGGGGGGGGGGGGGGGGGGGGGGCAGTCAATTAGATTGACTCCAGTACGCAACTGGTACTTAATTTATCAACCCCCGAAAGGATGAAAGGCAAAGTTGACCTTGGCAGAATTTGAACTCAGAACGAAAATGCAGACGAAATACTGCAAAGCATTTCACCCGGCATGCTAACATTTCTGCCGATCCTTTTATACCTAAAGGCTTGAAATTTTGGAGGCTAGTCGGGTACATAGTTCCCAGTGTTTCACTGGTACTTAATTCATCGACCCTGAAAGGAAGAAAGGCAAAGTTGACATCAGCAGAATTTGAACTCAGAACATAAAAACAGATGAAATGTCACTAAACATTGCTCGGCATTCTAAAAATTCTGGCAGTGCACCATCTTAATAATAATAATAATAATAATAATAATAAGTAAAAGAAATTTAAATTTTGTTCCCAGTGTCACATGAAATCTAGCTAAACAGATGGCATTTGTATAGCTAGTTAATTATATATTTATGTTGTTATCAATTTTAAAATGAGTTGAACAGGTAACATACACACATACATAGAAAAGGAGGATATTTTTGTTAGCAAGTGGCTGGCTATGTTGGCTGGTTGGTTGGTTTGCTTGGTGGTGTTGCAGGTGGTGGTGGTGGGGGGTCGAAACAGGTGTAAGAAAATAAAATCTAAGGAAAAAGAAATAGAAAAAAAAAGTCAATGAATAAACAAACTGTTTGCAAACTTTCCCTGGACAAAGGGTAAAGAGAAAAAAAAGAAGAAAAATGATAGGTGAGAAAAAGAGAGAGAGAAAGAAGGGAAGACCTGAAACTGGTTCTCTATATTGGGTGTGGTAAGATTTATTTAGACAAACAGGTATGTGTGTGTGTGTGTCTGTGTGTACATAGACACACATACATATATACATACACATACACATATTCATACATACACACAAATATATACATATGTACAATAATACACATACACATTAAGAATTATATATACCCACCAAGAGTCTTACAGACATGCACAAAATTATATATATACCTATTATATACATACACGCATGTAAAACCAAACATACCCATGTAGACCACATACCCAGACACCCAGGTATTCATTCACACGTTGGTATAGACACACACATATGCACACAAATATTGATCTATGCATACACACACCTACGTATGCATTCACAGGTGGATTTACACAAACATGTACACACCAATACCGATCTACATATGCATACCCACACACTTAGAAGTAGACGTCTACCCGCATAAAGATGGACCAACCAATCCACTCATTAGCGCCAGAAGCAACCCATTCAGAAATAAATGAAACAGAATTGTCTCGTGGCTATCGGCGCAGCAGTAGCTGTGTGGTAAGTAGTTTGCTTATCAACCACATGGCTCCGGGTTCAGTTTCACTGCATGACAACTTGGTCAAGTATCTGCTACTATAGCCTTGGGCCGACCAAAGCCCTGTGAGTGGATTTGGTAGACGGAAACGGAAAGAAGCCCATCGTGTGTGTGTGTATATATATATATATATATATATATACACATACACACACACACGATGGGCTTATATATATATATATATATATATATATATATATATAGGCACAGGAGTGGCTGTGTGGTTAGTAGTTTGCTTACCAGCCATATGATTCCGGGTTCAATCCCACTGCATGGCACCTTGGGCAAGTGTCTTCTACTATAGCCTCAGGCTGACCAAACCCTTATGAGTGGATTTGGCAGATGGAAACTGAAAGAGACCTGTCATGTATGTGTGTGTGTGTGTGTGTGTGTGTGTGTGTGTGTGTGTGCGTGTGTCCCCACCATCGCTTGACAACCTATGTTAGTGTGTTTACAGCCTCGTAACTTAGCAGTTCCGCAAAAAAAAAATAAATTAAGTAAGTACCAGGCTTCCAAAGAATAAGTCTTGGGATTGATTTGTTCTACTAAAGGCGGTGCTCCAGCATGGCCAGTTAAATGACAAACAAATAAAAGAACACAAAACCTTTAAGGCTCTAAATATCTATACATGCAAACACTATTTGCTTCTCTCTCTCTCTCTCTCGTCCTCTCCCCTCCCTCTTGAGTCATGTCACCTTGTTGGTTTCACCTCCCACCATCGTCCTACACATGGGGAAATATTTAACTGCTGCTACACAATCAGGCTCTTTTCCAACTAAATAGTACTTAACAAACAGCCCTGTCAATATACAGTTTCCTTGTCACCTTATGAGAAAAGGGGGTGGGACAGGAAATGTTTGGTTGAAGGGAGAAACCAAGGGTGGGAATTTCGGGTGGGGGGGGGAGAAAAGAACAAGGAGGGAGAGGGGTAATGGGAAGAGGAGGAGGAGGTAAGGACAAGAAGGTTTAATAGAAGACAAATACAAAAATGTGAAGAGAGAGAGTGAGAGAGAGAGCAAATGAAAGTGAGTGCTTTGCAACCATTTGATTTCAGGTTCAGTCCCACTGTGCCTTCTACTTATGGCTCTGGGCCAATCAGTGCCTTTCAGTGAATCTATTAGACAGAAACTGTGTGGAAGCCTGTCATATATATATATATATATATATATATATCTCAAATACTTGAATGTATGCTGGGAGACTGTCGTGGCCCCTTTGTCTTCTGACAGTTAATTTCTGTAGTTATTTATCAGTGCATTTTGGAGATTTAAATAAGAGCTTCGACTGTTATTCCCAGCAGGTAGACATACTTAGTATGTCCTTTAATTTATATATCTATATATATATATATATATATATATATATATATATATATATATATAAACACACAACAAATTAAGAAGGGTGGCTTATTAGCAATTACAATATATACATACATATACACACACACACACACACATACACATATATTTTTCAAATCGAAAAATCAAACATTAAAAAAAAGAATACCAAACAACAAGAGGATGTGAACATGTATTAGTTATATGCTCAATAAAAAAGAGAGTTTATATATATATATATATACATACATACATAGAGAGAGAGAGAGAGAGAGAAAGAGAGAGAGAGAGAGAGAGAGAGAGAGAGAGAGAGAGGAAGAGAGAGAGAGTGACAGACAGCCAGAGAGAGCGGCTCAGCAAAAGAGACCAATAGAATAAAGAATAAGTCCTGGGATTGATTTGTTTCGACTAAAGGAGGTGCACCAGCATGGCCACAGTGAAATGACTGAAACAAGTAAAATAAAGGAAGTGTGTGTGTGTGTGTGTGTGTGTGTGTGTGTGTGTGTGTGTATAATTGTATATCTAGCACATTAAGCAAATGATCAATTAATTAGTTGGTTAGATATTTAACCAACTAACAGTAAAGAAGTGATATGAACCACAGTATGTGTTATTATTGGCATAATGACCCTTCCAAGTCATACATACCCACCCACACACACACATTATAGTAGTAATAGGGATTGAAAGAATCAAATAGATCTCACATTAAACTTGCTGCCAGGTGCATGGCTAACAAGGACAACCTGTGATAGAGGTTAGGTTAACCTTAGCATTGTTCTAAAAATCCAAGCAAAACAGTGGTAGAGAGAATGTGTATAAATAGAAAAGATGGGAGACGTGAGGTGAGTCAGTGGATGTTTATTCCATATGCTTACAGCTGATGAACATAGCTATATATATATATATATATCTATCCTGTAACTATGGGTGCATGTATGTGGTTTGTTTGTGTCTCTATAACTTAACAGTTTCACAAACAAGATTGATAGGGTTAGGGTTAGGGTTAGGGTTAAGGAAAAGAGTGAACGGAAAAAAAAGGTATCGGAGGGGACGATGCACACCCTGCATAAAGATAAATTTTTCTTGCTTACCCATGTTCTTTTATTGAACTGAATTAAGCTTTGGAAGTGTCTGACTAAACTTGCTGATTGGGAAATTTGTGAGTTCGATTTAAATTTCTTATTTTTTAAGCATCATCATTACAGGTATTTATTTATACTCAGGTGAAATGAAGAAATCATCATCATCATCATTTAATGTCTGTTGTCCATACTGGCATGGGCTGAACGGTTTGACTGGCTTGGCACGCTGGAAGGCTGCGCCAGATCCAGTCTGATTTGGCATAGTTTTCTAAGGGTGGATGGCCTTCCTAATGTCAACCACTCCATGAGTGTAATGGGTGGCACGGGTGCCATTTGCATGACCAACTCGTAAATAAATGAAACCCTCAAATCTGTTACTCTACACACATACTCGTGGAGTTGCATATCTATGTATCTATTTATGTTATGCTTGAAGATACTCAAGTCAAATTTTCATCATTTCAAGTCACTCTCCCAATGAATATTTCTGCCAAATTTGGTGAAAATCCATTCAGCCATTTTCCAGTAATTTTGCAAACACACAGACAAAGACGAGTGATTATAATACCCTGCTTTTGTTTACGCACACAGGATAATAAATAAGTACTGGGGCTCAGCTCGGTCAACTAAGCCCTTCATGGTGGCGCTCCAGCATGGCTGCAATCTTGAGACCGAAACAAGTAAAAGAAAGACAAGAGATTCAAAATAGTGGTGATGATGGTGGTGGTGGAGGTGATGATTGTGGAGTTGGTGGTGGTGATGGTTGAGGTGGTGGTTGTGGAGTTGGTGATGGTGATGATTCTGGAGTTGGTGGTGGTGGTGATGATGGTGGTGGAGGTGGGTGATGATGATGACGCCGCCGCCGCCGATATCAGAAAATGAAATCAGAAACAAAACATTATTTCAAAATTGCAGAGTCAGTTGTGTTAGAAATAGGTATTTGGATGAAAAAAAAAAATGCATTTAAAAAAAAAAAAAAAAGAAAAAAGGGTCACTAAAAATCGATAGGAATTTACACTTTATACACCCAGTTGATAGGTTGTCACTTCGAAGAAATTTTCAAAATGCATTATATCAGAAGAGGTGGGGAGGGAGGAACCAATTTTGGAACTATTCTAACGTCAAAGAGAATTTAAAGAACTATTGACTTTAATATTTGAAAAAAAAAAAAAAAAAAAAAAAAAAAATCTTCCAAGTTGAGAGGGAAATCTATTGATGAAGCTTGAAGAAAGAGATGCTCAAATGAAGGTTGTCAGAATTTCCAAACCGATGCCAGAACTCTTCAAAGCAGCTGACAAAGAAAGAGAAAACTGATGTGCATTACCATTGGTTGTCAAATACGTTTATGGCAGCTGAAGGAAGAAAATATATTTCCTTATTGTTCAATGCAAGTTTGCAGAAAATGTTGGCAGCGCCAAGGCAACAAAGAACGCGAGAAGAAAGTGAAAGCAGCTGAATGGGAGGAACACAGCCAGGAAATTTACATGCTTGTGGCAGGCAGTAAGAAGTTTGCTTCCCGACCACCTGGTTCTGGGTTCAGTCCCACTGCATGGCACCGAGGGCAAGTGTTTTCTATTATAGCCTGAGGCCAACCGAAGCCTTGTGAGTGGATTTGGTTGACAGAAACTGAAAGAAGCCAGTTTGTGTGTGTGTGTGTGTGTGTGTGTGTGTGTAATATCTTGATGTGGGCGGTGAGCTGACAGAAACGTTAGCACACCAGGCGAAATGCTTAGTGGTATTTCATCACGTTTTATGTTCTGAGTTCAAATTCTGCCAAGGTCGACTTTGCCTTTCATCCTTTCGGGGTCAATTCAATTAAGTACCAGTTATGTACTGGGGATCAAGGTAATCAATTTAAACCCTTTGTCTGTCCTTGCTTGTCCCCTCTATGTTTAGCCCCCTGTGGGTGATAAAGAAATAAATATTTGGATGCGTCTTTGAGTCTGGGTTCGTCCCCACCACACAGGTGTTTGTGTGTTTATGTCCCTCCCCACTAACTTAGCAGTTTGGCAAAAGATAACAACAGAAGTACTTGGGTCAATTCATTTGACTAAAAATTCCTGAAAGATCAAAGATATAGGTGGAGGCATGGTTTTGTTGTAAGATGTTTGCTTCCCAACCACATAATTTCAATGGACAACAGACGTTTGATGATGATGATGATGATGATGATGATGATAATGATTGAAACAGATGAGTGTTGGCAACAGGAAAGGTATCCAGCTGTAGAAAATTCACTTCAACAAATTTGATCAGACCTACACAAGTACAGAAAAGTGGATATTAAAACAAGGACATTCATGTATAATACAATACATATTCACAATGTGAATGCCTCCAAAGCACCAAAAGAACTTTGACTTCAGTGGTATTTGAACTCAAAGCCTAAAGAACCACAACAAATACTGCAAAGCCTTTTCAGCAGATACTCTACTGACTCAGCCAATCCACTGCCCTGATAGAATAAATGAGGAGTCAACCATCATTATTTTACGTTTGCTCATATGCTGAAGAAGCAGGATTGTTGTTGTGATCCATACCAGTTCTTATTCAGAATTAATCCTCTCCAAGAGGAATCAAAAGGACCATTTCTTATTTGTGTATTCCACTTTTGGCAGGGTTTCCACAACTAGATACCTTTCCTAACATCAACCACTTTGTAGAGTGCATTGGGTACAATTTTACCATTGCACCAGCATTAGAAGGGTTGCCATGTATTTGGACACAACCGAAGAGCCTTCTCCATCATAAGATTGTTTGCCTTCGTTTGTCAACCATATCATATAAAGTCGTGGGTGATCTTCATTGTGGCATCACCACTAGACTAGAGAGACAGAGAGAGATAGACAGGGAGAGAGATAGAGAGAGATAGACAGGGAGAGAGACAGAGAGAGATAGACAGGGAGAGGGACAGAGAGAGATAGACAGGGAGAGAGACAGGGAGAGAGACAGAGAGAGATAGACAGGGAGAGAGACAGAGAGAGATAGACAGGGAGAGAGAGTGTGTGTGAGAAACAGAGAGAGCAAGAAAGGGGACAGAGAGAGAGAGAGAAGGATAGAGAGAGTTGTTTTGTTCCTTGCATGACTGAAGGGTTTGAGGCAAATACGATTAAGAGAAACTGAATAATGGTGGTGGCCCTTGGAGCCATTCTTTATTGACTTTTCTTCTTTTTTTTGTTTGTTCTTTTTTAAATTCTAAGTTTTTACATCAACAAAAAAAAAGAAAAGAAATCAACAGTGAGTAGAACCCTCAGGCTGGATCTTAATTTGATTTGGTCAAGTTGATAACTTCGTTATTTTTTTCTCGACTATTTTTAATTATCAAAACAATCAAGAAAAATTATATTTACCAAAAATAAAATAAATTAAAACCAACAAGCCATAGAAATCCGTTTAATTAGCTTAAAGCTGATAGTTTTTTTGTTTTTTTTTTTAAATCGGCAACATAATAAACAAATAAAGGAAATTCCTTCTCCATCACATGGAGTGAAAAATCTTTTTCTAATCTTTGCTTCAGTTGCGTAACAGGAAATGGAAGAAATTACAAAACCAATATTCCCAGAGTCAGCATCTAAGTCTAACAATGCAGGTAAGAACACTAACCAATTTGGTGCTTATTCTTGTCGATATACCGCTTCTAGAAAAGTTTATAAGCAAAATAAAATGCCCAAGGCAGATTTGAAATCATGATGTGTGAGTTTATAGGTCAATAGTTTATCACCTGTTTCATTTGTACTGTTATATATTTTAACTTTCATCTTTTACCAATTTAACTCATCGGAATGTGGCCATGCTGGGGCAATGCTTTGAAGGGTTTAGTTGAACAAATCAACCCCAGGACTTCCTTTCTTAAATCTGATATGTATTCTATTGGTCTCTTTGGTCAAACTGCTAAGTTACAAGGATGTGAACTAACTAAGGATGTTCGATTACAGGCAGTGACCTGAATAATAATAATAATAATAACCAATATTAGTTTGTCAAGTAGGAGCAGGGAGGGAAAACAGACACAATGATACACACACACACAGATATACACTCACACATATATATATACCAACATAGATATATACATATATATATACATATACATATATATATATACATATACATATATATATATATATATACATATACATATATATATACATATACATATACATATATATATACATATACATATATATATACATATACATATATATATACATATACATATATATATACATATACATATATATATACATATACATATATATATACATATACATATATATATACATATACATATATATATACATATACATATACATATACATATATATATACATATACATATATATATACATATACATATATATATACATATACATATATATATACATATACATATATATATACATATACATATATATATATATATATATATATATACACACATATACATATACATATATACACACACATATACATATACATATATACATATACATATATACATATATATATATATATACATATATATATATATATACATATATACATATACATATAAACATATATACATATATATATATATACATATACATATATACATATACATATATACATATACATATATACATATACATATATACATATACATATACATATATACATATATATATATATATACACACATACACAGAATATACATATATATATATATATATATGTATATTCCGTCAAGTACAACAACATATATATAAGGGTAAAGACACACAGTCATTCCTGCCCCTATATATATAAACACACACACACACACACACATCACATATATATTATGGGCTTCTACACAGCTTTCACATACCGAATTGACTGAAAAGGCATTAGTCAGTTTTGGGACTATAGGAGAAAACGCTTACCCAAGATGCCACGCAATAGGGACTAAAACCCAAATCACAGGGTTTGGAAGCAAGCTCCCTAACCACACAGCCATGCCCAACACACAGAGAAGTGATTTAGTCACTGTTCTAAAACTTTTCCAATGATTGTTCTCTAAACTCTGCCTCAGATCTCAGATCTATTCCATGGTTGCCATGGAAGAGAAGAGAGGAAACCTATCAACAGAATGATGACGGTTCGGTTCGTAAGAATCAAGTGAAATACAAACAATGTTTACAGCAGTGCCAATCGGTTCTGGTATTCCCAGAGTTAAAAATGATAATGGAGAGTGGAACCATGGCGAAGGAAAGCAGAAACAGTTCCTAAGCTCACACACACACACACACAGCCACACACACACACACACACAACCATAGAGCCCCCCCACACACACACACACACACAACCATATAGCCCCCCCACACACACACTACTACTACCACCACCACCATTACTCGTCGCTGCCACCACCACCACCACTACGGCTACTATCAAAGTCAACAAAAATTAATACATTTAATTGCTTCAGTCATCTGCATTTGCTGCAGAGCTGTCACTGAACAAACAAATGAGTAAATAAATAAATAAAATACAATACCCCCCCGCCCCAAAAAAAAAAACAATGATGCATTGGGATGGAATGGAGTAAAAAAAATATCAAAGATGCAATTTCTTTATCTACATGTCTGATGTTCCATTTTTCCATTAAAAACCACCAAAGTGCTTATATACTGCACTAGCAATTGCATTTTCAGTTTGTTTTCAAAGGGTTGTTTCAGTTTTCTAGAATTTTCTTCCTTCATTTTTTTTCTTTTTCTCTTAATATAGTTAATGTACCAAACGATCTGCGACACGAGACACCCTTGTGCGATTTCCTTGCAGCTAGGCTTATATTATTCTTGTCTAGACAGATTGTTCAATCGTTTCACCCAGACGTAAATGCCAGACTTTAAAGAAATAAGAAATAATATCTTATTATTCGTTATATTTCTTTCGTAACACGGTTAGTGATTGTTCATTTGCTACGCTTCCATCTCAAAAACAAATTCAACAGCCTTCACATTTCACACTTTATTAGCCGACACGCTGTTTTTAGCTTGTGTCGAGATGCGGAGAGGTCTGAGAGAACATGAATGCCGAGACAACACTGGCATGGGCATGGCTGTATGGTTAAAGAGCTTCCTTCCCAACCATGTGTTCCCGAGTTCATTCTCACTGTGCAGTATGTAAGGGTAAGTGTTTTCTCTTTCAGCTTTAGACTGACCAAGTCTTGTGAATGGATCTGGTAGACAGAAACTGAAAGAAGCCCATCATGTGTATGCGTGAGTATTCTTTTACTTGTCTCAATCATTTGACTGTAGCCATACTGGAGCACTGCCTTCAAGTGTTTTTTTTTAAGCCAAACACAAACACACACACACACAAAGCATTACACTTATACAAGTGATGTTCACTTCTGGTCTTCCATAGAAAACATATCTGGCTATAGAGAAATATTATTACCTTGCTTGAAAACAGGTGAGGGTTGGTGATAGGAAGGGCACCCAGCCATAGAAAATTTACCCCCAAAAGTTCCATCTGACCCATGCAAGCACAAAAAAGTGGATGTTAAATGATGATGAAGATGGCTGCATGAGAAATAAAGTTACTGAGTTCAAATGTGGCTTAGGTAATTTATACAGCTACTGCATTGGGACATTTGTATAGTTATTTATATAAAGATATATGTACCATCATCATCACCGTTTAATGTCCATTTTCCAAGCTGGCTTGGGTTGGACAGTTTGACTGAGGACTGCCAAGCCAGTAGGCTGCACCAGGCTCCAATCTGTTCTGGCAAGGTTTCTACAGCTGGATGCCCTTCCTAACGCCAACCGCATCCTTACAACTCATTAATAGTAACAAATGGGGAGAAAGATAGAGTTAAATAGGGCAGAGGATTGCATTCAACCTATTTTAGAATTTCAAGCATGTAGATGCAGTTGCGGTTGTGTGGTAAGAAGTTTGCTTCCCAGCCACTTGGTTCCAGGTTCAGTCCTACTGTGTGGTACTTTAGACAAGTGTCCTTAGGTTGACCAAAGCCTTGTGAGTGGATTTGGTAGGCAGAAACTGAAAGAAACCAGTTAAGGTGGTGAGCTGGCAGAATCGTTAGCACGCTGGGTGAAATGCTTAGCGGTATTTCGTTTATCTTTACGCTCTGAGTTCAAATTCCGCCGAGATCGACTTTGCCTTTCATCCTTTCGGGGTCGATAAATTATGTGCCAGTTATGCACTGGGGTCGATGTAATCAACTTAATTCTTTTATCTGTTCTTGTTTGTCCCTTCTGTGTGTAGCCCCTTGTGAGCAATAAAGAAATAAGAAACTGAAAAAAGCCCGTCGTGTATATGGATGTTTGTCCCCCAACACAGCTTGACAACTGGTGTTGGTGTGTTTACATCCCCCCCTAGCTTAGTGGTTCAGCAAATGACATGAACAGAATAAGTACCAGGTCTTACAAAACAAAAAAAAACACTGGGACTGATTTGTTCAACTAAAATTCTTTAAGATGGTGCTCCAGCAGGGTCACAGTCTAATGACTGAAACAAGTAAAAAATACAAACAGTAGCAAAAAAAAAAAAAGTGATGGTGGTGGTGGTGGTGGTGGTGGTGGGGACGAAAAAACACAAAGAAAAACACGTCTGAAACTATTTAAAAAAGTAATCCCAGGTTACATACATTTAAAGAATTTTAAATCTTAGAACATTTTTACCTAATCCGAGTCTATCTCTTTATCACTAAGTTAAGCCACTGACATTCCTCTGATTTAGATAATTTAGCTAACTTAGCTTTTAACTTGAGCACACACTGAAGTCAGAGCCTTTTCCTAAGAATAAATATTCTAATCTGATATAAAAGAACAGCCAAACTAGAAGGTTCCTGCTACCCTTGTACTCAGAGCACATTATGTATTAGGGTGGCATACCATATCAGAGTTTACTGTGGGTGGTAAATCCCCTGAACAGAGACAAAGATCTAAAAGAGAGCTGCAGCAAGCATGCACGTATATACATATACATATACATACATATATATACATACATACATATATATATATATATATATATATTACTCACACACACACACTCACACACGCATGCATGTGAGTGTGTATATCTATGTGTGTGTGTAAGTATGCATGTATGTATGCGTATGTGTTTGTATGTGTATATATGTATTCTAAAACTATAATTCAAATATCAGTTATCAATGTGTGTGTGTGTGTGTGTGTGTGTTTCTGCTTATCTTTTAGCTACAATACAAAATAAATATTATATCAAGAGAAATCTGTCTGCATTTGTTTTTGTAGTCTAATTTTGTTTACATTGGGGGAGCACCCTCACAGGGCCTCACAATAAACAGGCTCTATCTATGCAACCCCTTGAATAGCAAGGTTCGTCTGTGGTGTCTAACAACAAGGCCCATCCAGACAAGCTGTTTGATGACAGCTTATATAACTATAACTATGTGCTTTAAAACATATTGCAAAACAATACAGAAAAGAACAGTGATGAAATAGGGTTGAAAAAATTTAAGACCACACATAATGCAGATCTATCCAACCCACGCTTGGACCAGATAACAGAAAATGATACAGTTCTATATTTAAGAGACGAGGAATTATGTACATTATTTACATTATTTTCATTATTTACATTTGACGGATATTTGTTCTCATCTTGTTTATTGTTAACACAATATTCCAGCTGATATACCTTCCAGCCTTCATCAGGTGTCTTGGGGAAATTTTGAACCTGGGTTCTCATTCCTAAGGTATTTTTCAATGTTATTATTATTATGAAGGCTGGAGGGTATATCAGCCGAAATGTCGTGTTAACAGCTAACAGGATGAGAACAAATATCCATCAATTGTAAATAATGTACATAAAAATGATGTTAGCTTAATAATTATGAAATACACATTTTTATGTAAAGCAAAAGATTGGTTACTTGTTTCTCTGGAATCGGTCAAATTGATGTAGATATCTCTGAAATCATTTAAGGTCATTCAGAGTTTTCAATCTACGAAGAAAAAGCTAAATTAGCCGTTTATCATCATCATCATCATCATCATCATCATCGTTTAACGTCCGCTTTCCATGCTAGCATGGGTTGGACGATTTGACTGAGGACTGGTGAAACCGGATGGCAACACCAGGCTCCAGTCTGATTTGGCAGAGTTTCTACAGCTGGATGCCCTTCCTAACGCCAACCACTCAGAGAGTGTAGTGGGTGCTTTTACGTGTCACCCGCACGAAAACGGCCACGCTCGAAATGGTGTCTTTTATGTGCCACCCGCACAAGCCAGTCCAGGGGCACTGGCAACGATCTCGCTCGAAAATCCTACAGGAGCCAGTCAGGCGATGTGTTTAATGGTTACAGTGTAGGGGTTACAATCACGAGGTAGTGAGTTCAATTACTGGACTGAGCTGCATGTTGTGTTCTTGAGCGAGACACTTCATTTCACATTGAGTTGCGATGTCACTGGTGCCAAGTTGTATCAGCCCTTGCCTTTGCCTTATTTCTTTCTTTATTGCCCACAAGGGGCTAAACAAGGACAGACAAAGGGATTAAGTCGATTACATCGACCTCAGTGCATAACTGGTACTTAATTTATTGACTCCGAAAGGATGAAAGGCAAAGTCGACCATGGCGGAATTTGAACTCAGAACATAACAGCAGACGAAATACCATTAAGGATTTCGCCCGGCGTGCTAATGTTTCTGCCAGCACACCGCCTTTCCTTGGATAACATCAGTGGTGTGGAGAGGCTGGTATGCATGGGCAACTGATGGTCTTCCATTAACAGCTTTGCCCAGACTTGTGCCTCCAAGGGTAACCTGACCATTAGGCCATATTTTTTAATTACAAATCATAAATAAGACATGAATTTTAGTGAGTTATCCCCCACCTTACACATATACACATGACCATTTTTATAACACAATATATTTTACTTAGATTTCAGAAAGTATATGTTATACAGGCTTGTCTTGAAGCAGAAACTAATATTCTCTGTGCTTCACAACAAAATTATTTCTAATTAGCTTTTTAGTGTTCACTACATTAACTAAGGCAAACACTCGTTTTAGCTAGTGTCCTTCATGCCCTTCGGTCATTTCACTTCTCTAGAATTCACTAAATTCTAATCGTCTGCATTACAGTGCATCTGCTTAGTGATGCTGTCATCTCTGCTTCAACAACTATTGGTAAAGTTTAAAGTTGGTCGAGGAAGACTAGAACTGCCTCTTCATAAACATGTGTGTGTGTGTGTGTTAATACAGTTCTATATTTAGGAGATGAGGAATTATGTACATTATTTACATTTGACAGATATTTGTCCTCATCTAGTTTGTTGTTAGAGAACCCAGGTTCGAAATTTCCCCCAAGACACCTGATGAAGGCTGGAGTGTAATATCAGCCGAAACGTGTTAACAACATACAAGATGAGGACAAATATCAGTCAAATGTAAATAATGTATAAGTGTGTGTGTGTGTGTGTGTGTGTGTGTGTGTGTGTGTGTGTGTGTGTGTGTGTGTGTGTGTGTGTGTGTGTGTGTGTGTGTGTGTGTGTGTATCATTATCATTTAACGTCCATTATCTATGCTGGCATGGGTTGGACGGTTTGACCAGGGCTGGAAGGCTGTACTAGACTCTAGTCCGATTTGACATGATTTTTATGGCTAGGTGCCCTTCCTAATGCCAACTGCCATGCTTGGCCACTAAATCGACACATTTTTTTTTCATTTTCTCTCTATCTATTTCCTCATATTCCTTTCTGTTGAAGAGCATATGCTCGAAACAGGGATGTAAACAAACCAACACCAAGACGCACAATCAATCACACATACACAATCAAATTCACTTACAAGGCATTGGATTGACCTGGGACTGTAGTAGAAGACAGTTGTAAAGTGAGTTTCTTAACCAGACAGCCATATATAACATACTCACACACACACACACACACACATAACATTTTCATGGACAGAAAGAAGACAAAATACCAAAATGGTTTTAAACCGGTTTTATCGTTTACACTTGCATCAGACAGGATACAAATGTGGCACATATACAGCTCCATGGTCAGTATCCTACTTTCATGAACACCCACACACACATTCCCACTGACCTCCATCAGAATGTCGACCATACTTTAGGAAGGACCCCCAAGGTACAACCTTCTGTGAAGGAAATCCCAAGAAAGGCTTGAAACTAGTCCTGTCGATCCCGCTTTTCCCAACTACGAGATATTGTGCACGAAGACAAAGTTTTCACCTCTATCTATACAAAGTGTCCACCAACCACATGGTTCCGGGTTCATTCCCACTGCGTGGCACCTTGGGCAAGTGTCTTCTACTATAGCTTCAGGCTGACCAAAGCCTTGTGAGTGGATTTGGTAGACGGAAACTGAAAGAAGCCCATTGTACATATATATATATATATATATGTGTGTGTGTGTGTGTGTATGTTTGTGTGTCTGTCCCCCAACATCGCTTGACAACCGATGTTGCTGCGTTTACATCCCCATAACTTAGCAGTTCAGCAAAAGAGACCGACAGAATAAGTACTAGACTTTCAAAGAATAAGTCCTGGGGTCGATTTCTTCGACTAAAGGTGGTGCTCCAGCATGGCCGCAGTCAAATGGCTGAAACAAGCAAAGACAGTATCCATCCATCATTTCCGCACACTATTTCTAGCAGGGTTGTTGGAGTAGAGTCCTTGGGTACCCCCTCTTCCATAGGGGTCACGTTCAATCAGAAGCAAACCGCATAACAACTATACATAGGTGGTTGGCACTCTAGCTGAGTATATTGTTTTAAAATTTATTTAGTCAGTTTTGTCACGAATCAAGATTTTTAATCAAAGTGTGAATGAAAATTAACGAGAATCGTGAAAGCATGAATAGTTAAAATTAATTAGAAGTTAATTAAGATCCATCAGAACAAAGATAAAGCTTAGCTGGATCACCTGAATGTTGATTCTCTGACAAGAAAAACTGAAGCCTAATTTTTTTTTAAAGTTGTTTCCCTAATTATCTGGATCGATAACGCCAAACATCATCATCATCATCATCATCACAATCATTATCGCCATTATCATCATCATAGTTATCATCACCATCAACTACAACTTGCATTAGGTCTAAAACCAGACATACAACATGTCTGATTCCATCATCAAAGGTAAGAGTGCAGCTCCAAATCACATGGTTTCAGGTTCAGTCTCACTGTGTGACACCATGGGCAAGTGAAAGTTTGCTAGACAGAAACTGAATGTGTGTGAGTCATGAATGACCATGGGATTGCACCTAGAAGGTTACCCTTGGAGGCACAAGTCTGGGCAAAGTTGTTAATGGAAGTCGTTATGGGAAGTGCATGAGGGCGGCCATGTCTCAAGATCGTGTGTGCTGACACATCAGTTGTTACTATAGTGCATTGTTGTGCCATCCAAAACACATTATTTTTACAAACAATACACGATGCTTCAAGCGAACTACAATACTCTCCCATATATATATATATATATATATATATTCAAATAGACGAAGGTAAAGAATACGCACACCTGATGTTTAGGGTTAGGGTTTTTGTTACACCGAATACGGGTTGTGTGAGTATTCTTTGCCTCCGCCTGGGTTCAGCTAGTCTATATTGATAAGGGGTCAAACACGCTGAAACTAGTCTATAAAGCCAAAAGTTCGTTGAGCGAATTCAGAGAGATTTGGCTGTTATTTCTAACAGGCCGAACGACCACACAGAGACTTCCTGTTTGGCTCAAATATGTTGTATGTGTGTAGTATTGAAATACCGCAATAGCTTTTAACGAGTTTCGGTGTTTAATTGTGAAATCATATGCCATGTTTCTCTGCAATTTATGTACGTAGGATCATGTGCTTTCTGTCCATTTATTTATTTGAAAACCTGTACACTTGTTTCTGTAAAACTCTGTTATTCTGTGTGAGGTCTAATTACGTTTGTGTCTGCAAGTGTGCGTTGGATTGTTTTAAAAGCGATTGTGCGTGCGTACATGCATGAGTGCACCAGTTTTTAAGCATGTGGGGCATGAATTAATGAATAATTATGACGCGTATGTACCTGTTTCCGAATGCAATTGTATTGTTATGTAGGCATACACCGGGGAAAGAAAGAAAGAAAGAAAAGCGATAGATCGAGTGTTAAGGGGAAGGTCTGATGAGACTAGAATCAGTGATCCAGTCATTAACGATGATGGCGAGGAAGGAAGGAAGGAAGGAAATACGGGGGTAGTCGAGGTAGGGGGTAAAGTGTTTATACAGGAGGGGGGGGGGGCAGTTCGGCTCCACCTTCCCTGGTGGGACCACACAGATCAGGAAAAACAAAAACACATTCTCTCTCTTGTGTTCATATTTCACCTTTTAGCCTGTGGCAGTTTTAGTTTTTCATTAAAAACTGCTGAGATATTAGCAGTGGGCAAAGATCCTATATAAATAAGAACGAAATAGATGAAATAAACCATAAACCGTAAGAAACGAGTATTAAGTTAGGTCTGCCCCGCTCTGCCTCTCCCCTCCCTTCCTTTCTTTCTCTCTCTCTCTCTATGTAACTTTCTCTATATTTCTCCCGTCCTTCTACACTATTTAATCATGTAAATCTCTCTTTCTTCCTCTCTCTCCCTCTCTCTCTCTGCCTCCCTCCCCTTCGTTCCTCACTCTATTCATGAAACTCTCCCTCCCTGTCTTCGTACCTTAATCTCTCTATCTATTCATTAACTCTCTCACTCCTTCTCTAATTGTAATAGCAATTACATAGACCCAGCAACGTTCAGTACTAAGAAAGGAAGTATCCATAACCTTGAATACAGATATATTTTCATCCTCCTTCTCATCATCATCATCAGCTACGGCAGAATATAAAGATATCTAAATTGAGAAGCATGTCTATTTTAGCGAGCGAGAGAGAGAGAGAGAAAGAAACAGTGCAAGAGAGAGAGAGTTGGAAATAAAAGAAAATTAAGATATATTGAAAAAGGAAAAAACTTAGAAAAACAGAGAGGGGGGTGAGTAGTGGAGATGAGAAAAGGAAAATTAAGACAAGATGATGAATAAGGAAAAAGAACAATGAAAAACAAAAGAAAAGGTGGCGAATTAAAGGAAAAGGTTATAAAACAGAAAGGGAGAGAGGGAGAAGAAAGAGGCGATTGATTAAAACAAAATTTTGTTTGCATGTGTATATAGAGATGGGCGAGCGTGTGTGAGGATATGTGTGGGAGGGAGAGAGGAACCTGTGTGTTTGTGTGTGTGTGAAAAAAGGGAGAGATACAGAGAGCGGAGAAGAAAAGATACGCGTGCGTGTGTGTATGTGTGAATGGGTGTGAGCATTGAAAGAGAGAGAGAATGAGAGAGAGAGAGAGAGAGAGAGTGCGAAGAAGAAGAAGAGAAAGCAAATGTGCGCGTGCATGTGTGCGTAGATGAAAAACGAGTAAAGAAAGCGAAAGTACATGTGTATCGAGAGAGAGAGAGAGATACATGTGTGCGAGTGAGTATTTGTGTTAGCAACGAAAGAGAAGAATACAGAGAGAGAGGGGGGGGGAGAGAAAGAGACGGTCTGAACTGAAAGCCTGACTGGCAAGAGATCAAGATTCCCCGGAGCCTAGTCAGATAGCTGCCAGAAAATGAGTAACAGATGTAGTATATTGTTGTTCACAGCTATCTGGAATCTGTTTACATTGGTTGGAGGCCAAATAAAGATAATAGAAGCGAATATAAAATACACTAGACTAAGAAAAAAAAAAAGAGAACGATAGAGGAGGAGGAGGAGGAAGAGGAGAAGGAGCGGCGGGAAATATAGATATGCCTTCTATGCATATGAATATATGTATATATATATATGTACCTACATACATACATACATACATACATACATACGCATCGTGTGCATGCAAATGTTTTGCCTCGTTTACTTTTTATACGGAAAATATATATGCACAATTTAGACACACACATACACACACCATGAGGTGTTAATGTAGTCAGTCGGGCTGCTAAAAATAACAGCCAATTCTCACTATAGCATCGCAAAAGAGGAAGAAAATATTGCGTTATGTTGTCTTGGATAGAATACTTCGAATAAAACACGACGAAGATGGCTGAAACAGCTTATTAACGGGTTTGCTTAGTCAATCTCGTTAGCTTTAATTAATATAAACTGATACACGACTGAAGTCCGTGGCGCATCCTTCCCTCTCTTTCCCTCTTCACATTTCCACCTTACATCACAACTTTCATCCAACTGCATCGATTCATTACCCCACTCACCTTAACCCCAAAACTTTACCCACCACCCACCCACTGACTGCCATGGCTCAGGGATTCCAGGATAGCTATTCTTACTCTCGAGCAATTCTTACTGTCAGCCGCCTGGACTACCCAAGGTAGTTGAAGCAGGTATATCCAAACAAATCGGATTACCATTACATTGAATAGGATTATACCATTATATCGTGCCATTTTTAATGAATATTCTATCCTCTTTTGATAGTGAAATTTTTCTTAGAATATATGGAAAATAATATATTACACACACACACACCACCAGGAGAAACAAAACTAACAAAATAAAAATTTTAAATCTTATATATTGCTAAACAGACTCCTCAATCACCAAGATTTTTCAATCTGATATCAAAATGTTGGCAGAACCATTTAGCACACTGGACAGAATGCTTTGCAGCACCATTCTGAGTTAGATTGATTTTACCTTTTATCCTTTCAGGGTTGATAGAATAAATACCAGTTGTGCACTGAGTCAATGTAATTAACTAACCCCTTGCCCCTATAGTAGAAAGGTTTATTCATAAGCTTCGAGTTCCTCTATTAACCCTTTTGTTACAGTATTTAGTTTGAGATGCTCTGTGTTTCTTTCAATTAATTTTAAATATAACAAAGAATTTAGTAAAATAACTTAGTTATCATTAAGCTGGTGTTAGGAACATAAATAGTGACTAAAGTTTGGTGGAAGATTTTAATCCAGAACTTATGAAAACAAGAGATTTGTACTAACAGAGCCAGGGGCAATTTCAGCTGGGTTGGTATCAAAAGGGTTAAATATGATATGTTTCATTTATGCCTCTTAAAGCTTATGAATTCTTATGAGATAAACAATACACATACATGTATATGTATGTGTGTGTGTATAGGTTTGGTGATGCAAACAGGAAAACAGAACTCAAAACTTGAGTATAGTTTTTTTCTTTTTATAATTGATAATTGGCAAAAGTTACAGAGTGACTTAAGGACCAAGAATTTCATGCGTTTGATAAGTACCAACACACGAAACTCTCAGCCCTTGAGTTACTCTGTAGCTTCTGCTGGTTATTTATTAATATAAAACACACACACACACACAATTATATTATCATCGTCATTTGATGATAGACTTACATACAAATTCTACCCAAACGGCCCAGATCCAGCCAAGTTATGAACAAGGGGTTCAAATCGTAACCACCCCTCCTCTTTCGGTTCCTGTCTGGGTACAGCACATACACCCGGTACCACATTATCAAACATATCTTTCTCAATTAGGATATGACTAAAGAGAAATATCACTTCTACTCAATCAAAGCTGGCAGCTATTGACCGAAACTTGTATATTAGTTGCTAGAAAGAGAAGGCAAGGCAGACGTGGAGCAAGAGAAATCTGGCTGCTATTTCTGGCATATTGAACAACTCCTTAGATGTCCATCCCAGCCACTCACTGACTCAAATGTAACAGGACATTGTAAACTCAAACCCACACATCACCTTGGTGTGTGTGTGCGCGCGCGCACACACGCAACTTAGCTCTAATTGTCTGTGGTAGACAGTTTCTTTTGTAGCCGCTAATGTTCTTTGAAACATCAAACAATCTTATTTACCATCTCCGATAAATCTAAGGTCTTTTATTTACAATGGAGCATTATTAACCTTCACAGCAAGACTTTGTATGTTTTATATATATATAATATACAGTCATGAGCTGTGTAGGGGGTGGGGGGAATATAATTCAAATGGTGTTTGACAAATCATTGCTATTTCCAAAGATTCTCAAGTATGTGTTCTTTTATTCTGCTATTCCTTTAACCCTTCAATATTCAGGTTACTCTGTCAAATATAATGCTTATTTATTCACATTGTTTTGAATTAATCACACATTATCTCTTAGCTTTGAGATTTTGATGATGTGATTGTTTATTTTTAGTATAAAACACTGTAAGGTTGGTGTGAGATGCAGGATCTGGCCAGTTTGAATATAGAACAGGTAGGAGATGGATATGGGCCTGCATAAATGCTAAAGGACCAACCCTTTTTTTTTTTTTTTAATACTAACCTGCCTGAAACAGCTTCTGGTTTTTTTTTAAAGGCTTGATTAGAGTATGGTTTAATATAAGTAACAGAACTTAATCCTCAGTAGAATAGTGTTTAAAATTAGTTCCAGTTAAGGCAGAATCATTAGCATGCCAGACGAAGTGCTTAGCAGAATTTTGCCTGTTGCTACATTCCGAGTTCAAATTCCCCCAAGGTCAAATTTGCCTTTCATTCTTTCAGGGTTGATAAATTAAGTACCAGTGAAACACTGGGGGGGGGGGGGGGTCAATGTAATCGACTAGGCCCCTCTCCTCAAATTTCAGGCCTTGTACCTTTAGTAGAAAGGATTATTATCATTATTGAGTTAAGGCAACAAGGAGCCGGAATCGTAAGCACATGGAGCAAAATACTGAGCAGCATTTTGTTCCTCTTTGCAACTGAGTCCATGTGCCACTGAGGTTAATTCTGTCTTTCATCCTTTCAGGGTCGATAAAATAAGTACCAGTTACGCACTGGGGTTGATGTAATCAAATTACCCCCAACCCTAAAATTGCTGGCCTTGTGCCAAAATTTGAAATCATTATTAGTTTCAGTTAAGGTGGTGAGCTGGCAGAATCATTGGCGCACCACGTAAAATACATTTCATTTTGTCTTTGCATTCAGAGTTCAAATTTCACCAAGGTCGGCTTTGTCTTTCATCCTTTTGGGTCAGTAAAGTAAGTACCAATTGAATACTGAGGGGGAGGGGGGGTCAATGTAACTGAGTCACCCCTTCCCCCCAAATTGCTGGTTTCATGCCTATACATGAAAGGATTATTATTTCAGTTATAATGAGCACTGGGAATTGAACTCACTATCTCATGATTGTGAAGCCGATGCTCTAACCACTAAGCCATGTGCTTTCATTTAAAGACAGTAGGGTATGATTTAAAGCAAGATTCAACTGCTATTTCTAGTAGGTCGAGCAATATATATAAAGGCTCCCTTGCTGGTTCTTTGCCCATATGGCAAAAAACTGAAGAAAGTCTGGTGAACAGATGGCAACTGGCAAATAATATTGAAGTGTCAGTGTCAACAGGACTTGACTTTTAAGAAGTAAAAATCTTGCTGCTGTTATAATGAAAACCAGGTTCAATACCAGCTTAATGATTTAACATTTGTTACCCGGAAGGTGTCAAACTTATGACAGAGTAACGAAGTTATCAAAGACATCTAAATCAACAAAAGGAAACAGCATTTCGAGAGAAGATGGAAGACTAAAAGGATTTTTATACACGAGAGAGGAAAACGTGTCCAAGCCTTATGCGGTGTGCACGCACGCATGTGTATACGCATGTGTAAATCTCCGAATATTGTTTACATTTAGTTTTGTTTATTTATTCCTTTATTTGTTTCAGGCGTTTGACTGTGGCCATGCTGGAGCACTGCCTGAACAGTCTTAGTCGAAGAAATCCACCCCAGGAGTTATTCTTTGTAAGCCTAGTACTTATTCTATCGGTCTCTTTCGCCGACCCGCTAAGTTACATGGACATAAACACATTAGCATCAGTTCTCAAGTGATGATGGGAGAAGGGGACAAACAGACACACACACACACACATAGATATATACATTTATATATCTTATATCATAAATATGAGGGTAATAAATTAAAATGATATATTACCAAAGAAACTTGCTTCTCAACCACATGGTTCTGGGTTCAGTCTCACTGCGTGCCAGCTTGGGCAAATGTTTTCTACTATAGCCTCAGGCTGACCGAAGTCTTGTGAGTGGATGATTTGGTAGACAGAAACTGAAAGAAGCCTGTTGTATATAGGCGTGGGAGTGGCTGTGTGGTAAGTAGCTTGCTTACCAACCACATGGTTCTGGGTTCAGTCCCACTGCGTGGCAACTTGGGCAAGTGGCTTCTACTATAGCCTCGGGCCGACCAAAGCCTTGTGAGTGGATTTGGTAGACGGAAACTGAAAGAAGCCCGTCGTATATATGTATATATGTATATATATGTATGCGTGTTTGTGTATCTGTGTTTGTCCCCCCAACATCGCTTGACAACCGCTGCTGGTGTGTTTACGTCCCCGTCACTTAGCGGTTCAGCAAACGAGATCGATACAATAAGTACAAGGCTTCCAAAGAATAAGTCCTGGGGTCGATTTGCTCGACTAAAGGCGGTGCTCCAGCATGGCCGCAGTCAAATGACTGAAACAAGTAAAAGAGTATATGTGTGTATGTCTGTGTGTCTATCCCCCTACCATCGCATGACAACCGATGTTGGTCTGTTTACGTCCCCGTAACCTAGCAGTTTGGCAAAAGAGACCGATAGAATAAGTACTGGGCTCACAAAGAATAAGTCCTGAGGTTGATTTGTTTGACTAAATGCAGTGCTCCAGCATGGCAACAGTCAAATGACTGCAACAAGTAAAAGAATAAAAGTATATATATTTTGAAGACATTTCTATCTCTATTATCTAGCATTTTAAAATTGAATCCTTTTACAAACCCCTACAATCTATAGGCCCGCAACTTGTTTTGATAAAGCTAAGTTGACGAAAGACATCTTACTCTGTATACAATATTAGTCTATATATGGATCAAAGAGTGATTGCATACCATCATTGCTTAAATGTCCACTTTCTCGTGCTTGCATGACTCAGACAGAATTTGTTGGGGCAAATTTTCTACAGCTGGATGCCTTTCCTGTCACTAATCCTTCTCTGTTTCCATGCCATGTATTTCCCCATGACCAGACACATGTCCACAGAAGATTGGAAATGAAGGATAATGCTTGCATCATGGTGACAACTATTACATGATATAAGGCAAGGAGACAGTAACACACACACACACACACAACATCTACCAAATCCACTCACGAGGCTTTGGTCAGCTCAGAGACATTTGCCCAAGGTGCCATGCAGTGGGACTGAAACCAAAACCAGAGGATAAGCAAACTTCCTGCCACACAGCCATTCCTGCACTTTGTATCAATGAAGAGGAATTCAGAAAATCACCAAAACATAAGACACAATAAGAACTGAACTTAGGACCCATGATTTTGGTTTCCTTATCCACCCAGACACTTAACAGCAATATTTAAAACACTTCAGTCAAACACAGTCCAATTAGGATTCTTAGAATGTGAAATCTTGTACAAAATCTTAACCAAAATCTTTTTTTTTCCCTTGGGTTATCTTCTCATTAATCACCATTTGTGAAAAACCAGAGGACCACTTCATTAGTCTAAAAAAAAAAACAATAGAGCATAAATCTGTTAAAATAGTATGAATTATTAGGCTATTAAAATCATCTACTCTCATGTTTAAGATTTATACTGTATTTAATTGGTCTTTTCTCCAACCATCTTCAGGTGCAATATTTCATCATCGACACTATTATGTTCCTAACAATCTCTCAAAATCACATCTTCACACACACACACTAAACTTCAAAACTAAAATAATTCTAGTTTTTCTTTGTTTTTTTCTAAAAAAAAAAAAAAAAAAAAAAAAAGGAGTATTATAAATTCATGTCATTATATTGAAGTGAAAACCTGTTTTATATGGGAATACTAAGTTAGGAACTAAAGTTTAATCTTAAAAGACTACTAATGTAGTACTTTTCAGACATACAGAACAGATAATTGGTTATTATAATGTATAGACACAGAACTTAGATTCACTAGTATCACAGAGCAACTTTCATAGATTGATAGCCACACACACACACACACACACACGTGTGTGCATTGGAATCAAATTAAGAAGATCAAAAAAATGGTATACTCTTTTACTCTTTTACTTGTTTCAGTGCCGCCATGCTGGAGCACCGCCTTTAGTCAAGCAAATCGACCCCAGGACTTATTCTTTGTAAGCATAGTACTTATTCTATCGGTCTCTTTTGCCGAACCACTAAGTTATGGGGACGTAAACACACCACCAGGAACTTCGTAGTGGTGGTTAGGGTAACAGTATTAATAAAATAGAAGGAATTTGTAATAGACTTTATTGGGTACAACACATGTTTCAACCCGTTCTGGGTCTCTTCAGATGCAAAAATAACGAGTCTCATTAGAGATTTCTTGAGTCGGCTTACATACATACATACATATATAAGCCTACTTGCCAAGTCAGTGAGGCTGGTATCATTCAAAATGGTACACCAATGCAAGGAAGCACATTGTAACCAACAGTGTATAACAATATCCAGTCTGGTTGCTACAGTGACAGAGAGACAGACATACACACCTATCCCCACACTCACACACACATGTTACATTAAATATTCTATAATTTCCTAACAGTAAAATTATATAAGTCCATGGAAGTCCCATATGCTTATGTGTACTGGCCTGTAGTAGAACAATTTTTCCATTTATCATCCATACAACTTTGTTATTCAACAACTTCTGAAGTGTGAAACACATCTACAGTTAGAAAATTCACTCCCTGAAAATACAGATCACAATAGTTTTCACACTTGACAAGACTCTATAAAACCAACCTAAGCCCTTAATAAGAAATAACCCCTCTGTGCTAAATGAGAATGAGAATCCTGTAGGGGCCATTCATATATTCATTATCAATTTTCAAAAGATACCCTAAGTTTTATGAAGCCAGATGAAAATGATAAAATGGATTTATTTCTATTTGTCTGGGAGATACAGCAGCTGGTTGAGTCTGAATTTATACAAGTGGTGGCTGAAGATGGTGTTGCATATTGTTGAAGAGATAAAAATTCCATTGCTTTTAAAATTTGCTAGTAGCAAAAATAGATGCGGTGAAAGAATAAAACAAGAGACTTTGAGAGAAACAACTGGGCAACCTATCAACCTTTTTGATACCAACCTTCCTGAGATCGCCTCTAGTTCTATGATTTCAGACTCCTTGTTTCAAAAAGATCTAAATTAAAACCTTCCATCGAAATTGCATCCTCTTTTTTTTTTTTTACTTGTTTCAGTGATTTGACTGAGGCCAAGCTGGAGCACCGCCTTTTAGTCGAGCTAATCGACCCCAGGACTTATTCTTTGTAAGCCTAGTACTTATTCTATTGGTCTCTTTAGCTGAACCGCTAAGTTACGGGGACGTAAATACACCAGCATTGGTTGTCAAGCGATGTTGGGGGGACAAACAGACACACAAACATATACACAGACATACATATATACATATACATATATACGATGGGCTTCTTTCAGTTTTCTTCCACCAAATCCACTCAAAAGGCTTTGGTCGGCCCGAGGCTATAATAGAAGACACTTGCCCAAGGTGCCATGGAGTGGGACTGAACCCGGAACCATGTGGTTGGTAAGCAAGCTACTTACCACACAGCCACTCCTATGCCTATGGACACTTGCCCAAGGTGCCACATAGTGGGACTGAACCCGGAACCATGTGGTTGGTAAGCAAGCTGCTTACCACACAGCTAATTCATGCTAATTTTTGGTCTAAACATCAGCTTCAATAATGAAAAAAAAAAAAAAAAAACCCACAAATTCTTCATTATTTTAAAAATTGACTGAAGTAGAGGCAACAGATTTCAACAGAAATATGGTACCAAAAGAGTTAATGACTTTATCAGTTCTTTTAGATAATGTATATTTTCAATTTCCTGCATCATTTGCTGAAGAGGCAATTAAAGTTAATCTTTGCCAAGGATTGGAAAAAAAAAAAGAAAAGTAAAACTGATTAGGCACAGGCATGGCTGTGCGGTAAGAAGTTTGCTTCCCAACCACATGGTTCTGGGTTCAGTCCTACTGTGTTGCACCTTTGGCAAGTCTCTTCTACCATAGTGTCAGGCCGAACAAATCCTTGTGAGTGGATTTGGTAGATGGAAACTGAGCGAAGCCCATCGAGGTATATAAATATGTGTGTATGTGTTTGTCCCCGCCACCACCACTTGACGAACTGTGCAGGTGTGTTTATGTAACCATAACTTAGTGATTTTGCAAAAAGAGACCGATAGAAAAAATTTAGCACAAATTCTGTCAGTATTCAAGCAGCCCTCAAAAACCTTTCTGTTATTAAAGTGGCCCACATTGCAACTCAAGGTGGCCAGGCCTGATTTACACCATTGAAAATTTGGGGTTCAAGTTGCTGGAACATCCTGCTTACAGTTCAGATCTCACTCCTTCCAACTATCACCTCTCAGGACTACTCAAACATCCTTTACAAGGTCAGTGATTTGTTATTGTTGAAGAAGCACAAGAAGCAATGCATAAATGGCTCTGTTTGACCAACCCCAAAACCTTCTTCTCTGATGGAATAATCAAGCTTGTTGGACCGTTGGAAGAAGTGCATCGAAAAGCAAGGAGACTCTTTTGAATAACTATGTAATTGTTCGACCCCTGTTTTTGTTTTAATAAATCACAGAAACAAGGATGTATATAATTTTTGACTTCCCCTCATATATAACAACATACAGAATGTTATACATACATTAAATGAAAATTAAATATGTACACAAATTGGAACATGCTTTTATTTACTCTTATATATTACGAAGATTAGAATGTGTGATGTATTATATATTGTATAAAAAAATATAGAATGTTATATAGATATTAAATGAATATTATGCCGTATATACAAAATACACATGTGGCCTTTCATACACACATGTACATGTGCACATACATGCACACACATGCATATTTAAAATGTAGATGTATGCAGTGATATACACAGATGCATTTATTTAAGAAAGAAAACAGATGTTTGTTCTAAGAGAATAAAACTGAAGAGATATTCTATTCCATCACTGCAGCCACCACCACCACTGCCACCACCACCATCTTCCATTTTTGTCCATCCTACTGCATCATCCTTCTGTGGAAAAGACAAAGGAAGAATCAAGCGAACCCATTATTTTGGAAATAGACAAAGGAAAGTCCATAATGTGACAAGAGTTAGCAGAAGAAGAAGAGGAGGAGGAGGAGGAGATATGGGGGAAGTGATGGTGGTGGTGTTTATGATTGAGCTGATTGCACTGGAGAAAATGGTGGAAGTCTTATGAATGAAATAAGTCAATAAACATTGTTATTATTATCATTATTATTATTATCATTATTATTTTTTTTGCTATATGGAATATAATTATAAACAGTGTTGAAGAATAGGAGTGAATTTGTGATGAGTTGAGTCAGGGAGTCAATCTCAAGCCCTCTCGCTTATTCCAATAATGCCTTTGGGAAACACATAAAAAAAATATAAAATCGTTACAGCCCATATTTAAACTTTGCCCACTCCTGGCGAGCTAACAAAGGCGCTGCTATGCGGTCACTTGACTTGCCATAATAGCAGCTAAATCTCCTTCAAATTTTTAATCTGTTACCTTGGAAATGAATTAAGTCCTAAATATAATATGCCAGAGAAACGGTGAGCTGCTTATGAGGTGAATGCCAGCCAAATAATATTCGGCTCAGAGAAATGCATAAGCAATTTTATTCAGAAGAAGGTCTCTGCATGAAATGGAGAGGCAGTCTTGCTAGCCATTGTTACTGTCTGGTAAGAAGCTTGCTTCCCAACCACATGGTTCCGGGTTCAGTCTCAGTGCGTGGCACCTTGGGAAAGTGTCTTCTACAATAGCCTCAGACCAACTAAAGCAATGTGGGTAAATATGGTAGATGGAAACTTGAAAGAAGCCCATCATATATATGTGTGTCTGTGTTTGTCCCCTACCATTGCTTGATAACTAGTGCTGGTGTATTTGTGTCCCTGTAACATAGCGGTTTGGCAAAAGAGCATGATAGAATAAGTACTAGGCTTACAAAGAATAAGTCCTGGGGTTCATTTGTTCGACTAAAGGTGGTACTCCAGCATGGCCACAGTCAAATGACTAAAAGAAGTAACAGAATAAAAGAATAAAATATGTTATTTCAGGACGACCTATGGACAATGTATATACATTAACCCTTTCATTACTATATTTCTGTTGAGATGCTCTGTGTTTTTTTCAATTAATTTTAAATATAACAAAGAATTTAGTAAAATAATTTAGTTATCATTAAGCTAGTGTTAGGAACATAAATTGTGACTAAGGTTTGGTGGAAGATTTTAATTCAGAACTTTTGAAAACAAGACATTTGTACTACAGAGCCAGAAGCGGTTTCTACCAGGTTCGCTGCTATTTCTCATCTCCACGCACTTTATAAATGGAAAAAAATGGTAGATTCATTGACACGATGTCTCCTGGGGCTAAATTACAGCAACATTAGTCCTAAACCAGGACTACCATGTTATGTTGGCAAACAATCTTTTCTGCAAGGATAGATGTATTTGTTTAATTGATCTTACAAGGACAAAAGACGTGATTGATAAAGACAATATTTGAACTCAAACACAACTGCATGTGACTTAACCACAATTCTGTCCGATTGATTGATTCCCCACCAATCCAAAACTGGGAAGCTTAAAATCTCAAATGGTAAAAATCTACCGAGTTCATACTAAGCATTCCAAGGCTGTATAATATGCTGCAATAAGCAGAAAAGGCACTGAAGAAAATGGCAAATATTTCATTTGTTTGCAGATTCTTTCATCTTACAACTGTCACATCACAAAAGATTATTTCTATGAATTCACTTGTACCATATTTCTGTCAATAAAATCGGTTAAGTTCTTCCAGATTTTCTTCTGTTTGGCTATTTTTGCAGAGTCAATAAATGACCAAGTTAATTTGGATGTTTGTAGTCTAGGTGCAGGTTTGGCTGCATGGCTAAGAAACTCGCTTCACAACCACATGATTTTAGGTTCAGTCCCATTGTGTGGCACCTTGGGCCAAATATCTCCTATTATAGCTTTGGGCCGACCAATGCCTCATGAGTGAACTTGGCAGATGGAAACTGTGTGGAAGTATATAACGTACACACACACATTATATGTTTGTATCTTTGCATTTGTTACCCAACCTCCAACCATTTGATAATTGGTGTTGGTTATAACTTAGTGGTTCAGCAAAAAGGAATCAATAAAATAGGTACTTATTTTGTAAGTACTGGGGTTGAACTGTTCAACTAAACCAGTGATTCTCAACTAGGATCCATATAAGATTTGGTTATTAAAATTTATGTGCAGGAGTGGCTTTGTGATAAGAAGCTTCCTGTTCAGCCACATGGTTCTGGTTTCAGTCCCACTGTGTGGCACCTTAGGCAAGTGTCTTCTACTATAGCCTCAGGCCAAACAAAGCCTTGTGAGTGGATTTGGTAGACAGAAACTGAAAGAATCCCATTGTATAATACAGGGTATCAAGAGATACCACCACGCTGAAAAAATAGCAGTCAAATCCTGACTCTAAAACCACAATAAATTATTACCTTTGATGGTTTTTATTCCCATGCTGACCACTTGATAAGATCAATATTTTAAATATCGATCTGATCCTTATTTATGTTGAAAGCCACTGACCAGATTTGTGGGTGGTGTAAGGTCCCCTCCCAACCCAGAGTAACGTGGTGGTGGAACAAGGAGGTAGACAGGGCTATTAGACAAAAGAAACAAGCTTGGAAGGACTGGAAGAACGGTGGTAGCAGGGAATTGTACCAATGTGCCAGAAGGGAGGCTAGGCGACAGGTTTATTTAGCCAGAGGGGAAGCAGATAAGGAAAGATTTGCCAATGTTCTGCGCCGTGAGGACCAAAGACTCGAGGTATTTCGTGTTGCAAGACAGTGTAGGAGAGAGAATAGTGATGTTGTAGAAGAGAAATGTGTTCGCATGGATGATGGTACGCTTGCATTAAATGAGGATGCAAAGAAAGAGGTCTGGAGATGCCACTACGATAGATTGCTTAATAAAGAGAATGAATGGGAGAAAGAGAGCCTGCCTTATGTCGACCCAATAGAGGGACCAGCTATCCGAGTTGATAGTACCAGGGTAGATAAAGCAATTAAGAGTATGAAGACTGGGAAAGCCCCCGGCCCATCAGGAATCACTGCAGAGATGCTCAAAATATCTGGCAGTGTTGGCTATAGCCTAGTCACCCGTATTACGAACCAGGTGATACACGAAGGAGTCATACCCTATGACTGGTGTAGCAGCATCATAGTCAACTGCTACAAAGGTAAAGGGGACGCTTTAGATACAAATAATTACAGAGGCATCAAGCTGTTAGATCAGGTTATGAAAGTTACAGAGAGGGTCATAGCCCAACTAATTAGGGAGCGAATCAATTTAGATGAGATGCAGTTTGGGTTCGTGCCAGGTAAAAGCACTACTGATGCCTTATTTCTAGTGAGACAGTTGCAAGAGAAATACCTAGCTAAGGATAAACCTCTGTACCTGGCTTTCGTTGACATGGAGAAAGCCTTTGACAGGGTCCCCCGATCCCTTATCTGGTGGTCAATGAGGAAACTTGGGATAGAAGAATGGTTAGTGAGAGCTGTGCGAGCCATGTACAGAGATGCTGCCAGTAAGGTGAGGGTTGGAAATGAGTACAGCAATGAATTCCAGGTAGAGGTAGGGGTCCACCAAGGTTCCGTCCTCAGCCCCCTATTATTTACCATAGTCCTCCAGGCAATCACAGAGGAGTTCAAGACAGGTTGCCCCTGGGAGCTCCTCTATGCTGATGACCTTGCCCTAATTGCGGAGTCACTATCAGAACTAGAGGAGAAGTTTCAGGTGTGGAAGCAAGGTCTAGAATTGAAGGGCCTTAGAGTCAACCTAGCTAAAACCAAAATCCTAATAAGTAGGAAGGTAGATAAAACACAAACCCCTTCAGGTAGATGGCCCTGCTCAGTATGTAGAAAAGGAGTAGGTAGTAACTCTATAAGATGTACCCGGTGCAAGCTATGGACACATAAGAGGTGCAGCAACATCAAAGGCAGGTTAACTATCAAGTTAGTTTTTGTTTGTGGCAGATGTTCAGGTGCAATAAAGACTGCAAACAAACAGGAAACAACTTCTATCTCATTCCAGGGTGAAAAACTAGAGGTAGTCGATAGCTTCCGCTATCTGGGCGACCAAGTTAGTAGTGGGGGTGGGTGCGCTGAAAGTGTAGCTGCTAGAATAAGAATAGCCTGAGCAAAGTTTAGAGAGCTCTTACCCCTGCTGGCGACAAAGGGACTCTCACTCAGAGTAAAAGGCAGACTGTATGACGCATGCGTACGAACAACCATGCTACATGGCAGTGAAACATGGGCTGTAACTGCTGAGGACATACGTAAGCTCGCAAGGAATGAAGCCAGTATGCTCCGTTGGATGTGTAATGTCAATGTGAATACCCGTCAGAGTGTAAGTATCTTGAGAGAAAAGCTGAACATTAGAAGCATCAGTTGTGGCGTGCAAGAGAGACGATTGCGCTGGTATGGACATGTGGTGAGAATGGAGGAGGATAGCTGCGTGAAAAAGTGCCACACCCTAACAGTTGAGGGAACCCGTGGAAGAGGTAGGCCCAGGAAGACCTGGGCTGAGGTGGTGAGGCAAGACCTTCGTACATTGGGCCTCACCGAGGCGATGACTACGGACCGAGACCTTTGGAAATGGGCTGTGCGTGAGAAGACCCGGCAAGCCAAGTAAGATCGTTGCCAGTGCCCCTGGACTGGTTCTTGTGCGGGTGGCACATGAGATGCACCATTTTGAGCGTGGCCGTTGCCAGTACCGCCTGACTGGCTCCTGTAGGATTTTCGAGCGAGATCGTTGCCAGTGCCCCTGGACTGGCTTGTGCGGGTGGCACATAAAAGACACCATTTCGAGCGTGGCCGTTTTCGTGCGGGTGACACGTAAAAGCACCCACTACACTCTCTGAGTGGTTGGCGTTAGGAAGGGCATCCAGCTGTAGAAACTCTGCCAAATCAGACTGGAGCCTGGTGTTGCCATCCGGTTTCACCAGTCCTCAGTCAAATCGTCCAACCCATGCTAGCATGGAAAGCGGACGTTAAACGATGATGATGATGATGATATATATATATAAAGTCATGCTTCTTTAAGTTTCCGTCTACTAAATCCACCCACAAGGCTTTGGTTGGCCTGAGGCTATGGTAGAAGACACTTGCCCAAGGTTATCATGCAGTGGGACTGAAACCAGAACCATGTGGTCGAGCAGGAAGCTTCTTACCACACAGCCACACCTCTACCTATAAAAGAGTGGGAGGGACACGGTCACACACGCATATATATATATATATATATATATATATATATATATATATATACACACGACAGCCGCTTTCAGTTTACATCTACCAAATCCACTCAAGGTTTTGGTCAGCCTAAGGCTCAAGGTGTCACACAGTAGAACTGAACCCAGAACCATGTGGTCGAGAAACAAGCTTCTTACCACACAGCCACGCCCGAGCAGTTTTTGCTTCTGTCATCTTTTTCTCTTTTTGTGTTGTTAAAGACATAATGTATCTAGGACTATATCATTGAATGTGTTCTTACTTTTTAAGTAGGTTGTGATCTGAAAGAGATTCGGATACTTATCTCTCGTAGGCCAAGCAAATACATTTTGGCTCCATTGTTTGGCTTGAAGCATTCATCATGCTGATGTTGCTGGTGATGATGATGATGATGGTACCGAGGTTTCTCCAGTTTATTCTGTACAAACATACATACATACATAGATACACACACACACACACATTGAGAAACAAAGCCATATGAACAAACAAACACATTCATGCAAACTGAAGCACACAAGCAAAGCATATAGACACACACATACACACACACACACACACAGACACACACACAGATACACACATGCAAATGCAATTATATTCATAGATCAACACACACAATCAAAATGTTAGCATGAGAATTGGAGACAGAGAAAGAGAGTAAAGATAAAGTGAGAAGGAAAGAAGGGAAAAGTTGATAAACACAGAGAGAGAGAGAGAGAGAGAGAGAGAAAGAGAGAGAGAAAGAGCGAGAGAAAGGGAGAAAGCAAGACTGTTGCGAAGAATATATCAATTTGATTTGAAACCTGTCTAACTGAAGTCAAGCTAGCAAAACAAATCATGTTGGAGAAGAAGTGTAAAATAAATTACTAGAAAATTTTAAAAATTTAAACCTTATTTTCCTTCTAAACTCAATATATCACGCACAATCGCAAATGATGTCGATGGCAGCGCGAACTCGGGGGGGGGGGGGGGATATGGTCGGGTGATAACAATGATAGACTGGCTTAGATTAAGTTTAAAAAGAGTTCATAACATAACAGTGATGATGATGATGATGGTGGTGATAGTGACGATGATAGTGATGATGGTGATGATGATGATGACGGTTTTCATGATAGTGGCAATAATAATGATGATGATGATAATGATAATGATGATAGAGCAGAACATGAGAAAGATGATAATGATAACAAAAGGAGATGATGATGATTACCATGATGATTATTACAGGAGGTGATGATGATTGTTTTAATGATGACAGAGGTAACAATAATAATAACACTAATGATAGATATGATGACAATGATAATAATAATAGGTATAATGACGATGATGATGATGATGATGAAGATATCAGTAATAACAATAATGTAATGATAGAGATAATGATAACATAGACGACGATGATTATAGAGTTGAGGATGGTAATAGCAAGAAGAGGATGACGATGATGATGATGAGTACGATGATGATGATGAGTACGATGATGATGACTACGAGGATGATGATGATGATGATGATGACACAAAGGAAATAGGAAAACATCAGTAAACAGGTCACAGATGAACAAGTAACAACAATTTGTGGAGCCAGCAGTGAAATAGGAGCACAGCCATGAATGCCTTTTGTGTTTGACTGTATTTCAGGAACAGAGAAAATAAACACTTCTGAAAGCTTAGCATATTTCTGTGAAATATTATAATCCAGAGTAGATGCGTGTGTTGTTGTGTTATGTGTGTGTGTGTGTGTGTGTGTGTGTGTGTGTGTGTGTATGCACGTGTATAAGATACATACAGAGATGAAGACACACATGCACAAGTGTATACATACAAAACACAAATGTAGACATTATTATGTGCACGTATGAATACATATGCATCTCTTTCTCTCTCCACATTATATATATATATATATATATATATATATATATATACATACACACACACATATATATATATATATATACACACACACACACACACACACACACACACACATATATATATATACACACACACACATACATATGTATACACACACACACACATACACATATATATACACATACACATTTATTTTATGAGAGAGTGAGATACACATATGCACTCACACGTGCGTGCTTTGCAAATATTCCACAACGCCTGAGGAAGCTTCTTTTTCAATATTTTCTATTTTTACTTTTTATTTCTCTTATATATATATATGTATATATATATATATATATATACATATATATATATTTGGTTTTTTCTTTGCCACATTTTCATATGAATTGTTTGAGAGTAAATATTTCCACAGCTGGATGTCCTTCTTATTACTAACCACTCAACCATGAAGGGGCGTGGCACCAAGTTCCAGTTCCCTTGACACAAGCAAGAGTAATAATGCACACTTGCCCGCAGGCACAACCCAGACACAAATGAATATCCTGTAGGACAATCTGAGCTTATAAACATGCTGTCTCTGGTCCAGCACCTTAACCTCACAGCCCACTTGGCCTCACAAAGTGTAACACTAATAATCATAAGGAGAATTTCTCATACTGGCTGAGACCCAAGGCTGTAAATTTTAGAGGGCTGAGATGCAATCAACAAAACCATCCCAAAAAACATTCCTGATACTCCAGAATGATAAAAAAACAAAGCTTAATAATAATAATAATCTTTTCTACGATAGGTACAAGGCCTGAATTTTCATGAGAGGGGACTAGTTGATTACATCAATCCCAGTGTTTTACTGGTATTTAGTTTATCGATCATGAAAGGATCAAAGGCAAAATCGACCATAGCTGAATTTGAACGTGAAGATAGATAAATAATGATAATAATAATCCTTTCTACTATAGGCACAAGGCCTGGATTTTGTGGGGAGGGGGACAGTCGATCACATCGACCCCAGTACCCAACTGGTACTTAATTTATCAACTCTGAAAAGATGAAAGGCCAAGCTGACCTTGGCGGAATTTGAACTCAGGATGTAGCGACAGGTAATATACCGCTAAGCATTGCATCCAGCGTGTTAATGATTCTGCCAGCTCGCCGCCTTAATTAATAATAATAATAATAATAATCCTTCCTACTAAAGGCACAAGGCCTGAAATTTTGGGGGAGGGAATTAGTCGATTACATCGACCCCAGTGTTTCACTGGTACTTATTTCATTGACATCCCCCCCAAAAGGATGAAAGGCAATGTCGACCTTGATGGAATTTGAACTCAGAATGTAAAAGACAGACGAAATGTCACTATGCATTTTCCCTGGTGTGCCAATGATTCAGCCAGCTTGCTGTCATTAATAGTAAAAAGAGCACTCAGAGTGCAAACCCCTGCCAAGGCAACACCAACGTCCTCTCAACGATTAGCTAAGGATGATTTTTAAATGAGAATATCTGAAATAAACTCAACTGCTTTCATAAATGAGAATACTAAAAATGAACCTGACTGCTCTCAAAAATTAAGTAAAAAAGCAGGAAAAATAATCCAGAATCCTTGTCCTGTACCAGATTGATCCCAAAATTTATTCAGTTCATGCCAGTCAAGAGGCCAAACATCCCTGAAAGTTTCATCCAAACCCATGCAGTGGTTCTTGAGATATCTTTTCCATAGACAAACAAACAAACGTGACTGAAAACAATACCTCTGCCTTAGCAAAGGCAGAGGTAATAATAATAATAATAATTCTGAGATGCATCAAATCAGATGTTCTTAGTGTACAACCGATACTCATTTTAGCATCTTTCAGTGGATGAAATATCATCAACTCTGGACAGGTTTCAATGCAGAAGTATGCAGCCATTACACAAGAGGATAAGAGCAAGCGTGCACAGTTCAGAAAAGCAGTGGAGGGCCATGTTATTTTAAGAGGAAAATGCTGTCGGCAGCAACAGCAGCAGACTTTCAAATAAAGTAAATAAACAATTTAAATATTTCTATTTTTAACCATGAATCATGAATAGGAAATGGTGGGGGGTGGGGGGGTACGGATGAGAATTTTCATCTCTGAGTTTTGATTCTGCATTCATTATGTAAAAAGATTTCAGGCCTGTCTTTAGTTTCTTTTTAGAAATAAAATATTTATTTCCAAGTTTATCAGCTGCATGTTATGCTAGTCTGCCCCTGCCAACCATTAAAATCGCAATGCTCTGAATAATAATAATAACAATAATAATAATAATTTTTCACATAGGCATAAAGTCATAAATTTGAAGGGGAAGAATACAATCAATCATACATGTTTTATTGACCTCCAGACATGTGGAAAAAGAAAGTCAATACTGGCAGGGTTTGAATTTATATTACTATAATTATTATTAATAATAATAATAATAATAATAATATTGGTTTTCAATTTTGCCACAAGGGCAGCAATTTTGGGAGAAAGGATAAGTCTATTTCATAACCCGCCAATGTTTTACTGGTACTTAATTTATCGACCCTCAAAAAATGAAAGGCAAAGTCAACCTTGGCGGAATTTGAACTCAGAACACAGTGCTAACGATTCTGCCAGCTTGTCACCTTATAATGATAATAATAATAATCCTTTCTACTGCAGATACAAGGCCTGGAATTTTGGGGGAAAGGGGACGAGTCGATTACATCAACTCCTGTACTCAACTGGTACTTAATCTATCAACCCCGAAAGGATGAAAGACAAAGTCAACCTTGGCAGAATTTGAAATCAGAACATAGGGATGGACGAAATGCTGGAGGGTTGGCAACAGGAAGAGCACCCAGCCAAAGAAAATCTGCTAAACAAAAGAAAAAAAAAACTGCCTAGCCCATGGAAATATGGAGAAGTGGACATCAACTAATGATGATGGTTATATAAGCTGAATGCCCCAAATATTTTTCAAAATTGTTCCTAGCCAGATGAATAAATCCAGCCAGAATTGAACAACAAAAGCAACAACATTTACCGTAGAGGAGCCAGGCCAAAACAGGCCGTCATTATTAGGTAGATTCTCGTTACAGCTGATGAATGTTACCTATGTGATTGAATTTCTGAAACAATTTATCATTGTGTCAGGATGTCCAAAAATCAGCTCTTACAAAGAGAAAAAAAAAACAAAAAAACTTTGAGTCACACCCAAAATAATAATAAGAAAATTACTAAAATATTCTTACAGGGTCACTCAGCTTCAACTTCCATAGACAATATTTGGCGAGAGGTTAATGAGAAAATGAGGCAGCAAAGATCTCAAGAAACTCCAGCATGGAGGTGGACCACCAGCCAAGCAGAGTGAATCTAGCAGGATAAAAAAACAAAAAAAAAAAACAATAGTGTTTTAAGACAGTTGAAAGCTGAAGGATTACACTGACTTGGATAGAAGTAAGACATTCCAACCAGAAAAAATGTATCCCTTATTTTCATTGTAATCGATACAACTGAAACAGTACATGATCTCTTCTGTAAAATCAGCCAGTTTACACATAAGTACAGACAAAGGCAAGTAACCAGAAAACAGTAATATTAGGTTAACTGTTTATCATGGCTTGAGGCTATGTATGGTAGAAAACACTAACCTGAGGCATATGGCATAGTGGTTAAGAGCGCGGGCTACTAACCCCAAGATTCCGAGTTCAATTCCAAGCAGTGACCTGACTAATAATAATAATAATAACAACAACATCGAAAATGTCATGTCTCAAGTTACTGCTATCTAGCACCTTCAGATGATCTCTACTCAACCGCTACACAGCAGCTACTCAACTGTCAGTCCACCGTCAGTCCACCGTCAGTCCACTCCTACCACGGTCAGACTACCTCTATTTATGTCTTGGTCGATCCTACTTCTTCGCTTGGGCATCGACACCACAGAAAAATACCTTAGGAATGAGAACCCAGGTTCAAAATTTCCTCAAGACACCTGATGAAGGCTGGGAGGGTATATCAGCTGAAACGTTGTGTTAACAACAAACTAGATGAGGACAAATATCCGTCAAATGTAAATAATTCCTCATCTCTTGGTTGTGATGCATGTATCTGGTGTACCCTTATCAGACGAGTAGTTATGATGGGTATACTGGGCTTTGTATATTTTACCCCTGTGTTACTTTGATGGCATGCACTGCCTTCTCACACAATAATAATAATAATAATAATAATAATAGGAGACCTGAGAATTGAGATCGGCAAGATGTGGCAGCTACGAGAGTCGAACACAAAGGTTATCCCAATTGTTGTCATAGGAGCGTTACCTTTCAATCTGAAAAAAACATTTGAAAACCTTAGAAATACCCTACAATCTAGATGTATTGCAAAAATCAGCATTACTTGGAACTGCACGCATATTGCGTAAAGTACTGTCTGTCTGAAGTACTTGTTGTGACTTGACAAACAGTACAAACAGTACAAACCCCTGGGAGACACAAATATCTTCAATCAACAGCCTACAGATATTGTATACTGTGTGACATCTAGAGTAATAATAATAATAATAATAGTAATACCATCACCCCCATCTATGGTAATAGATAATGAGGTTCAACTCTCATTCCAACAACATTACCTTTACTAAAACCAGTTTCTTGCCTCTAATTATCAAGGTTATAGTTGTTGCTGCTGCTGCTGTTGTTGTTGCTGTTCAAATACAGCAAGGTAGTTTTAATTTGAATTTGGTATCAGACTGATTATAACTTAAGCAAACAGAAAAAAAGGTGGTGGCTACAAAAACGCACCTGAACGGCTTAATAAGTTAGTATTAAGTTGCTGACCGAGTATCTCATAACCACTCAGTAAAATAAAAATTAACAATCTTAAAGACCTTGACCATAAAAGGAATGGTATGGCATCAAATCTAGAGATTTTCTCATTTCATTTTCTCTTGTTTTTTTTTTTTCCTTCTGTTTAGCCCAAGGTAAGTCCTCGTCAGGCAAACCTGTGATTAACTTTTTAGCACCCGCACTACTCCCACCAAATGTAATTCTTATTTATTCTCATTGTTTTTGATTAGTCACTCATTATTTTGTACCTTCGAGATTTCAATGGTGCGTTTGCATATTTTTAGAATGACATTGTAGGGTAGGTGTGAGAAGCTGGATCTGGTCAGTTTTAACATTAAAAAAAATGGTAGAATATTTGGGCCAGATGTGGCCAGATTAAATGCTAAAGGGTTAAAGAGGCTTTTTGTATTGCGCTTACAATGACTGTACCTTATCAAGCTTGTCGTTCTTTTCAAAGATCATAGGATGTGATTTCAGGTAAATTTAGTTGTCCGAGGGACATTTAGCTGCAATTTGAACAGAGTGACCGAGTCTCATTTAAGGGAAATTTAGCTGCTATTCTAGCAGGGTGACCGAGTCTGATTTAAACATATTTAGCTGCTATTTTAGCAGGGTGAAATTCCTCCTGGTAAAGAGAAATTTAGCTGTTATTTCAGGAGGGTGACCAAATGCAATCTGAGGGAAATTTAGCTGCTGTTTTGAGAAGGTAACTGAACATGTATAGACTTCTTCAAGGTAAAATAAAAATGCGATATAACCAGAGGGTAGCAACCCAAGTCTTTTGGGTGTAAAATAGCTTTATAGAAGAAAAACAGCCTTGGGTTATTATTGCAATAAATATTGTTTGATGGAAGAGGGCAATAAGTAAGTGCTTCCAATTAATATTGATGTGTGGTGTGTCATTTAGAAATCTAATGTAAGAATTGGAGTGGTTCCAATATTTTGGTGCCTTCAAGAGGATGGTGTTTTTATCACCCCTACTCCCACATCAATTGTTCCTCTTTTTGAGTTGTTCTTAAGTTCCTGGTTAGCCATTATCAAGAAGACCTAAAATCAAAAACACTCAAGCCATGAATACACCCCTCCCTGATTCATTTTGCTTTTCTTTTTAGCCAGGAGGGAATGGTAATGTCCATAACTCTTTACAGGGCTTCCAAGACTGGTGGGACGGAGGGACAGAGGACATTATCTTCAAACTGGAGAATGTCTGCAACAGAGTGGACCTCTCCACTAAAGGTGGACAAGGTTTCTAAATCAGACATAGCAGGATTTGAACTCAGAATTTAAAAAAAACAAAAACTAGACAAAGTTATTGATAGTGTGTGTGTGTGTGTGTGTGTGTGTGTGTGTGTGTGTGTGTGTGTGTACATAAAAAAAAACATGCTGGTTGAATCAATACACGATTAAAAGATCGTAAGGAAGGGAGGAAGGAAGGAAATAGGTGTGCAGATAGTCTCTAACAGATGTTTCAGGAACAGATGCAAAGATGGTGCATGTTGTGCAAAACAAACAGAAGCCATCAGCAAGCTATTCCATCAACAGAAGGAGAATGCACACACACACACACACACACACACACACGTATACACACAAAGACAAAAAGGAATGGCATTCAGCCATTGGAAAAATCTACCTCAACTAATTCCATCCGAACCATGCCAACATAGAAAGTGGATGTCAAATGATAATGATAAACACACACACACACGTGTATATGTATATATATATATATATATATATATATATATATATATATATACACACACACACGCACATATATATAAAGGTAGATTAAATATAGAAATATTCTATTGACAATACAATAATTTATTTACATTACAATATTACATTAAATATAGTAATATGTAAAACGGTAAGATCCAAGGATCAAGGTGTAGGAAATAGTAAGCTTTGAACAATCTGTAGAAGGTTGTAAATCTTTCCCATATCAAAATTCAATGAGCAGTAAAAACTCATTTTATAGTTCACGGTTAGCAACTGGGGTTGTCGTGTATAAGAAGAAAAATCTCAATTTAGGGAATGATGTAAAATCCAGGCTACAAGTTTCCTAGCGAGCAAAATCTCTGAAGTAATAATTACTCAAACGAGGGGTACTTTGCTAGCTACTGATCAGGCAATCTGTATATATATATATATAAATCAAAAGTAAAAAACACAACAAACAGAAATCGTCAAGACATAACCAGAAGGAAAAGGGCGATAGCACAACAATGGTAAACAGGACAAAACAAGATACACAGATCATTTGCAGCCAATTGCTTCTTCAATCAGAGTCTGGATATTTGTGCGTAAGAGGGTGCTGAAAAGTTACTGGCTTTAAGGGCCCAACCTTCCGAGTTCTTTAACAGGGTGGCTTAGAAAAACTGAAGGACCGCCTGCAGAAAATGTGTGAAATCTGAGAGGGGAATATGTTGACTAAAATCACAATTAACTGATCCTCCTGTATTTTCTTTTACCCAAAGCCAGGAACTTTTCAGCACACCCTCATATGTATGCGCGCACACACACACACACACACACACACACACGTGTATTCAAAAGAAGTTTTAATTAAAACTAACTTTAATGCAAGTTTTATTCATTTGTTTCGTACTTAATAACCCATTCTCAAGTCCCATGTGTCACTTTGCAAAATGAAAAACATGCAGAGGCTCATCCACTGACCCAAGCCCCCCCCCCCCCTTATGCAGTTCTATACAGTGTCCAGAAATTAGTTGTGGTACCATTATTGAGAGGACATTGTGGTGTTGGTGCTGGTGTGTTGGCGGTAGGAATGATGTTGCTGGTAGCAGTGGATGGAAGCTGTGAAGAAAATAGCAATCTTGGTGTATTTAATTACAGCTAACACAAACTAAGCATAGACTGCATTCAAATGGAATTTTGGAGGACAATAACAAAAATATTGCCAATGTTTGGAAGTTATTTTAATTAATAAGTGCAGCAAGCCAGTGAGATAAACAAGAGCACATGTACAAGTCTGCTCTTGCACACTTATATGCATACATATATACATATATAAACACACTGGAGGATATATCTTAGAGATGTTACAGGTACAAACTGCAAAATATTTGGACAAATTTTCATGTCTAGCTTTCATATTTTTGTAGGGACATATAAACATAGACATGTTATGTCTTTATTGATGTAAACTTAGCATAAGCATAAATAAACACATAGATTCCAGGCAGACACATATATACACTGACACATACACACATATACATACATGATCACATACATAGTCAAATGCATGTGCACACACTATCTTGCATCTAACTTTATAAATGTATATACACATACATATACATATCTATGCATATACATACATACACATGACTCCTGCGCCAGTGGCACATAAAAAGCCCCATTCAAGCATGGCCGATGCCAGTACTGCCAGACTGGCTCTCGTGCCGGTGGCACGTAAAAAGCACCCACTACACTCTCGGAGTGGTTGGTGTTAGGAAGGGCATCCAGCTGTAGAAACTCTGCCAGATCAGATTGGAGCCTGGTGCAGCCTTCTAGCTTGCCAGCCCTCAGTTAATCCATCCAACCCATGCCAGCATGGAAAGCGGACGTTAAACGATGATGATGATGACATAAAAATCCTGCCAAAACAGTCACAGAAGTCTGGTGCAGGCATCAGCCTGGTCGGCTCTTGTGAAACCATCCCACCTATACTAGCATGGAAGGTGGCCGTATGATGATGATGATGATGATGATGATGATGACAGTGCTCACCTGGTACTTATTTTATCGACCCCAAAAGGATGAAAGGTAAAGTCAACCTAATTGGAATGAATTTTAACAACAACATCTTATATGGACCCCCCCCCCCACAAGGGTCATCTGGACCCTGGTTGAAAACCACTGATCTAGAGCCCTTTATTGAGTATTGAAATGTGCTTGTGAGACCGTTATCCAAGACATGATAATGGGTGGTAGCCGCTCAGTTGAAGGAGCCAGCGACATAAGTCTATGAGGTGAAGAGCTGATGCTAGTACAAGTCTTTTTGTGATGCGGTAATATTGACTTACCAATCAAATGCTTCTGAGAGTTGAAGTGCTAAACTAGAAGCCGGACATAAGAATTACCTAGGATACGGAGAGAAAAATGAGTTTTAAACTAGTGGGGAAAAGGACAATTGTTTAAGCACTAAATCTGTTTCACCTCAGAAAACTGGCAAAACACCAAACATACAGGGAAACATTTATTATTCTTGGCTTCGTTCCATACCAATAAAAGATTTGTTTTTGTCTTATTCCTATTTCGAAAATTTGGAGTTATTTGTTGGGAGTGGGGGGAGGTTTCTTATAATTCTTTTCTTTTTTAATTTTGCAGACAAATTTATTTAGCGTTCTGAATACAGAAGACAAAAAAAAAAACAAACAAATAATAAATAAATAAATAAATAAATAAAATAAGAACAAAAATAAAATATACATAAAAACAATAAGAAAATCAAGAACTAGATAACATCTGGAAATGAAACATGAAAAATATTAAATAAAGCATAAAAAAAAATAATGATGATAATAATAATAATAATAATAATAATAATAATAATAATAATAAAAAGGTTATTATATACATCACCGATGGTGGCGTGTGCACGTCATCATCCTGATTTTAAATTTTATAGTTATTAAAAATGCTGGAGGAGGACTGGAGTGGATTATGCTAAATTTGAAACCTCGAAGAGAACCTATCATGATAGAGCAATATTCCCCCACCACCTCAACTACTGCACAAAGAAAAGATGGGTGTCAAAAAATTTTCACACACACATACACACACACACACACACACACACACACATAATAATAATAATAATAATAATAATAATGAGAAGAAGAAAGAGGAAAAGAGAAAAGTGAAGGAGGAGAAAAGAAGGAGAAGATGGATGGACAGACAAATTCATTTTCTCTTTGCCACTTCTTCAACACATACAGTTTTCGATTTTTGCATGGAATATACTGGGACAGAAGAGATGATAATATAAACACTCAAGTTGAGAAAATAAAACCAAGAGCAATAAAATGGAATAAAATATAAAACGGGCAAAAATTAAAAGGAATAAAACAAAACAAAAAAGAAATTAACAATATCCATTTTGTCGTGTTAAACAACAGACTAAATATTACTTGTATTCATCAACAACATCTCGTTTACAAGCGAGGAAAAGCTCCTCAACTTGGCAGTAATTTCTTATGATTTGCTAGGCCTTGCCTATGGGGGATTGTTTCCAATCATGAGATGGAAAAATATGCATCCTTTTTATTATTCCCATATAATTTATTAAATAATTGTCTCCAGCCATATTGACATAAAACAAACGAGAAAGAAGAGAGAGAAAGACAAAAAAGGGGGGGGGGGGCAGTGTATTCCAGTCTCTAATTTTCAAAAGTCAAAACGAAAAGAGAAAAATTAAACAAAGAATACTTTTTTTTTAAACTTCTGGGAGTCGTTTCTCTTGAGAGTCACATCATCACACACACACACACACACTGAGCAATATATATATATATATATATATATATATATATATATATGGTGGTTGTCTACTCCTTATGCAGAGTGATCACCTCCTGTACCTACACCTTAGAACCATCATGGCATCTGATGTTCATTTTTAAACCAGACAATGTTCTGAAAAGACTCCCACATAGATTGCACCTCCAATTTAGACCACCAAGAGCTGCTGATAAGTTCTACTTTTTGTGGATCTTAAAATGTCTTTCGAGGCCTCCATTGCATTTGCAAACCTTTCTGGCATACACTGCATTCAAAAGTGTGCACAGACATATAGGCAGAACAGTTGGTGGAGGTTCGTTTTCCATGTGTTCGCAGATGAGATTTGAGGCCATTTACATTCCTGTAACTTTGCATGTAAAAAAAAAAAAAATAGAGTTGAGCTATAAATGATGAAATGCATCTTGCATTCTTTCTCAACAAATAGCTTGATATCCTCTGTTTTCTCAAAGACATGCACAATAAAAAAATTTAGGGGAAAAAAAGGATTAAAAAAAAGAAAAAAAAAGAAACTTGTACTTGGAAAACAGGTCAGAGTTAGTGACAGGAAGAACACCCAGCTGTAAAATGACACTTCAACAATATGTATTTGTGTAACCCATGCTAGCATGTGGAAAGACAGATGTCAAATGAATGAATGAAAACATATTGCACAGTTCAAGCAGGAGCACCCTATGTAATAACAGTGCTTTTAGTGTTAGGTCCAATCCTTAAAGAGGACAGCTGAAGAGACCATGGCCACCACCTATTATTATTGTTATTATTATTATTATTATTATTATTGAGTGAGAGAGCAGTGCACGCCAGCGAAGTGACACTAGGGTACAAATATACGAAGCCTGATACACCCGTCATGACTAACCGTCTGATAAGGGGACACCAGGCACATGCATTGCAACCATATGTGCATGACTCCCCGTCTGATAAGGGTACACCAGGCACATGCATTGCAACCATATGTGCGCAACATGGTGATCTCATATCAAGATAATCACTGCATGACTTTGCAGGTGGGGGCTTAGCTAGAATTTTCTTCAGGTTGAGTAGCTCATCCCACTCAAAAAGTCCCTGAATAAAGTTTGTTTTATTACTGCCTCCACCTTAGTGAAGGTATTGTTTTCAATTGTGTTTGTTTGTTTGTCAGTGGAAAAGATATCTCAAGAACAGCTGGATGGATTCGGATGAAACTTTCAAGGATGTTTGGCTTCGTAACTGGCATAAACTGATTAGATTTTGGTATCAATCTAGTACCGGACAAGAATTCTGGATTATTTTTCTGCTTTTTTTTTACTTAATTTTTGAGAGCAGTCAGATTCATTTTTAGTATTCTTGTTTGTGAGAGCAGTCAAGTTTATTTCAGATATTCTCATTTTAAAAATCATCTCTGGCTAATCGTTGAGAGGATGCTGGTGTTGCCTTGGTGGAAGTCTGCGCTCTCTGAGTGCTCTTGTTATTTTTATTATCACTAGAGCAACAAGCTGGCAGAATTGTTAACATGCTGGGCAAAATGCTTAACAGCATTTCATATATCTTCCCATTTTCAGCTCAAATTCCTTGCCCGGACTTGTGCCTGGGAGGGTAACTTTCTAGGTGCAATCATGACCGAAGGGGCTCTCAGCAGCATATCATCATCAGTGTCTTAACACACATTATGTTTTAGCAATTCCGCTCAGAGAAATAGGAACCATATTTTTTGAAGTAATTTGTAAAGAGGATGGGGAGTATAAATGTTGTTACGATACATACAAACAAGCTATTCAGGTATAAAAATATCATTTATGATACCCAGCACTGCTTGTCACGGTTATCGTGATGTGTTTACCACTGAGAGTTAATTAATAAACTTCATAGTAATGATAATTTATTAATTTTATAATTTCAAAGACGATCTTTGTGGCCTTAACAATAGAGGTTTTGTTAAATTTTTATCAGCTCCCAGTCATAAAAATCCTAGCAGTTAAACTGGATAACAGTCCTGTATCTAGAGAGAGTTTTACAATTTATTTATGTAAACATTTCTAGATGGGATTAGTTAAATTGATAAGGTGCTGGAAATTCTGAAAGTTCCTATTTTATCACCAACATTAAGATGTCTCTATAGCCATGTTATTCTTGTCTCCAACAATCCAAGCAGCTTAACATTAAATCTCTCACAAATAGGGGACAACCTATGTAGTAACATAAACCTGATGAGGTTTACAATTAGTATCAAAACTTGTAAACAGTTGTTGTTGTTGTAGCTGAGATTTGATTGAGCTGACTTGTAATCAAAGACATTCCAGCGGTGATCATCCAGCATTTTGTACATCCGACACTAACTACTACATTGTCCAATATATCATTCTTCATTCAACTTCTTTGTTACCGTATTTCTGTTGAAACAAACTACTTTGGATTTCAATAAATTATGAAAATAACAAAGAATTAAGTAAAATAATTTTGTCATTATTAAGCTGGGGCTTGGAACGTTAATTATTAGCATGGTACTGTTAGAGAAAATTACAATCTAAATTTTCAACGGTCAGGTGTCCTTCCTTACCAACACTTACCGTTTTCAAGGAAGGTAATATTTCCCCACAGCCAGACATGTTTCTGCAGAATATTGGGAACGAATGACACTCATTTACAACAATCATTCAGTGCCAAGACAAGAAGACACACAGACTTCTTTCGGTTCTCGTTCACCAAATCCATTCATAAGGCTTCATTCAGCTATAATAGAACACACTTGTCCAAGGTACTATGCAGTGGAACTGAACCCAGAACCATATAGTTGGGAAGTAAAACTTCTTAATCTATAGAGCAGATAGAGGAAAAGAAAAAATGAACAATATATGATCATAATATAAGGGTGGTGAGCTGGCAGAATCATTAGCAAGCCGGGCGAAATGCTGAGCGGTATTTCATCTGTCGTTATGCTCTGAGTTCAAATTCCACCGAGGTCAACTTTGCTTTTCATCCTTTTGGAGTCAATTAAAAAAGTACTAGTTACGCACTGGGGTTGATGTAATCAACTTAATTCCCTTCATCTGTCCTTGTTTGTCCCCTCTATGTTTAGCCCCCAATGGGCAATAAAGAAATAAATATATGATTATAATAGAAATCCAAAACATTTATTCCTCGTCCACAAAAAGACTCGAATGTAATTTCCATGCATTTTGCCAGTAATGAACTGCATTATGTTCCACAGCCAGTCAAGAGCACATATCCCGGAGCAGAAGGTCCTTATATAGGATACATAAACAGAAGATCTATAGACCAGACTACAGCAACAACATCTACATCATTCTAACAAAGCCAGAACACAGAAACCATAAAAAATCTATATCAATCAGTTCATGTTTATAGCTTCAACTGCCAAGTCCATGGCTATTTTTAAGACAGGAAATTCAGATACATCGTGCTAATGATTACTAATGAAATTTTGGAGGAGAGACGGTTCTTACAGCTTTCACCTTCTTCCCTCACCGCCACCAGAAAGGAGGGCAGGGTGAGTTTTTTCGGGGGGGGGGGGGGACCCCCACCACCGCCACATTCTATTTTACTATTGACTGGTTGTTTATCAAGTTTGTGAAATTAATAATTTCTGTTAATGATTGATTAATTAATAATAAAATGGAGGAAGTTAAAATAAAGCTGACGATAATTCAATTGCAAAGCCACACAATGAAAGAGAAATTGTGGATTTCCTAATTTTACTTTACAGCTTTCTCCAAGAACTATTAATTAGCATTCATCATCATCATCATCATCATTTAACGTCCGTTTTCCATGCTGGCATGGGTTAGACAGATCCCAGTTTGGTTTAACTTCGTTTCTATGGTTGGATGCCCTTCCTAATGCCAACCATTTTACACTGTGTGCTGGATGCTTTTAACATGGCCCTGGCATGAGTGCTTTTAATGTGACACCAGCACAAAGCTCTAGCATGTAGTTCAGTCCTCCTCATCTGGGGGAGCAGCATTAGCACTTTCTGCTGTAAAGGATGAGTCTACAGCAAGGTGCAAAAAAGAAAAAAAAATTTAGCCAGTGAGTGGAAACATTCTAAGGATTAACCCTTTCATTGCTGTATTTCTGATGAGATGTTCTGTATTTCTTTCAATTAATTTTAAATATAACAAAGAATTTAGTAAAGTAACTTAGTTATCATTAAGTTAGTGTTAAGAACATAAATTGTGACTAAAGTTTGGTGGAAGATTTTAATTCAAAACTTATGAAAACAAGACATTTGTAGTACAGAACCAGAGCCGGTTTCACCAGGGTTGGTAACGAAAGGGTTAAAACTAAACCACAGATTTCATTTGCTATATAAGCATTCTCACTAAAATACCATCCCAGCCTGCCATACCACAATAATTAGGATTAGTTTGTCTTTTTAAATGGATATTTGAAGCTTAACTCCTGAGTATTCAGATGACTTTATAATAATATATATGAGTGGATGTTGCCAGTGCCGCCAGACTGGCCCTCATGCCAGTGACCCGTAAAAGCACCCACTACACTATCGGAGTAGTTAGTGTTAGGAAGAGCATCCAGCTGTAGAAACTCTGCCAGATCAGATTGGAGCCTGGTGTAGCCATCTGGTTCGCCAGTCCTCAGCCAAATCGTCCAACCCATGCCAGCATGGAAAGCGAATGTTAAACGATGATGATATAATATGTATTTACCAACATTGTTTTGAATTAATCATGTATTATCTTGTAGCTTAGAGATTTCGAAGATGTGATTGTTCATTTTTAGAAAGACATTGTATGGTAGGAGTTAAAGGCCAGATCAGGGCAGTTTGAACATAAAACAAGAGGAAGATTTGTGCCAGATATGGCTGGCTTAAAAGCCAAAGGTTGAAAATCAAATAGAATGAAGTGATTTGCAGGAGAACAAAAATACAGTGCTTGGAGTGAGTGGAATGTGATCTCGGGATCATGAGATAACAATGTCTTTAATCAAAGCTTTCAACCACACACACACTCTTCCTGCCTCCCCACCTCTCTACTTCACTCCATCATTTCAATTCTCAACAAAACAAGAAACCAGTGATCCACTGAACTTCTCTTTGAGCTGAAATATTCAACAAGGCTATTCACCATGTAATATAAATGTACACTAACAAACACATGTGTATATGTGTGTGTGTATATATATATATATATATATATATATATATATATATTATATATGGATGTTTGAATGTATATTAATGTATAAATGTAGTTATTTATCCAAGCATGTGCAAGAGCACATGCAATCATACACAACCCCTTCCACCCCCACCTTCTCTCTCTCTCTCTCTCTGTCACTTTGAGAAATAGAACTTGGAGAGAGCAGGTGTTTTTTTTGTGCTGTATGGATTTGTTGACACTAAGCAAAAACTGCTGGTGTGAGGACCAGACTCATTTATCATGGAACAAGCTAAAAGCTGTTTAGAAATATAGTCTGTTCTTGTAGAAGTAGCAGCAACAATAATAATAACAATAACAATAATAATAATAACAATAATAATCCTTTCTACTATAAGCACAAGGCCTGATATTTTGCCAAGTATGCTAACAAATTTCTGGATCTCACTGCCTTAATGATAAGCATACTAATTTTGGAACAAGGTCAGCTATTTTGAGGGGAGGGGGAAAGTCAATGACACTAACCCCAGTGATTGACTGGTACCTTATTTCATCAACCCCTAAAACAGTGGTTCCCAGCCAGGGTCAAATTGGTTTTACTTCTACAAAACACAAAATATATATTTTTTTTTTTTAAATACAATTCGTAATAATTTTTAATTATAAAAATATAAAAGGATTTTTTTTAAACGTGGAGTGGTTATGAGGGTCCATCTGAAGAAAATAGGAATCAGAGGGAGTCTACAGGTAGAAAACAGGTGAGAAATGCTACCGAAAAGGATGAAAAAACAAAGTCAACGTTGGCAGCATTTGAAAACAGAATATAAGGAGAAAATACACAGAAGCATTTTAATCCAATGAGCTAACAATCCTGCCAGCACCACCGCCTTAAATTTAATGATAATTACAAGAGATAAAAAAATTATATTAAAATAGAAATTATAGGCGTAGGAGTGGCTGTGTGGTAAGTAGCTTGCTTTCCAACTACACCGTTCTGGGTTCAGCCGCACTGCGTGGCACCTTGGGCAAGTGTCTTCTACTATAGCCTCAGGCCAACCAAAACCTTTTGAGTGGATTTGGTAGACAGAAACTGAAAAAAGCACGTCGTATATATATATATATATATATATATATGTATATATATGTATATATATATAGATGTTTGTCCCTCCAACATCACTTGACAGCCAATGCTGGTGTATTTACATCCACCCTAACTTAGCAGTTCGACAAAAGAGACTGGTAGAATAAGTACTAGACTTACAAAGAGTAAGTCCTGGGGTCAATTTGCTCAACTAAAAGATGGTGATCCAGCATGGCCGCAAGTCAAATGACTGAAACAAATAAAAGAATAAAAACACACACACACACACACACACGCACGTACGCACATCTCTGTGTGATTGCTATGGGAGTCTGAGACAAAAAATGTGCTTCAGATTAAAGTAGCCGAGAAAGACAAAAGAAAAAAAAAGGGGGAAGAATAAGAAAAAGCAAAGCATTTCTATAAGGAATTTTATCAGTCCCAAATCCTGTTGTACATGCCTCTTCTAGTTTAGCTAGTTGTGGCTTACCAAAGCAAACCATTTAACTTTGCCCTAAGGGGCTTTATTTCCTGTCATGATATATGTTATTACTCTCAGGCTGCTCTGTTGTTTTCTTGGAGTGGGGGTGATGGGGGGGGGTGGAAAGGAACGAAGGAGGGGAGGTAGCTGTGAGGGAAGAATCAAGTGGAGGGGTCTGGGAGGTTCTAAATACAGAAGACAAGGAAGCAAGCATCTTTTGGTGGCCCCTACTGACCTTCAGCTGTTTCTAGGATCAGAGTTAACAAGTTGCTTCTTGACCTTACAAACATAATACATGGAGCTTTACTTTCTTGGGAGCAGGCAAGGAAATAGACAGAGGGTGGGAGGGTGGATGGGTGGTCGGAGGGGTAGGTGCGCGGGGTGGGTGTTCTGAGCTCCCAGGAGCTCTATGACATTCCAAAGACTAGACCTTAGTGCTGCTGTTTCTTGCAATAAAATCTTACTTACTCTGAGAAACAGGGATTGTTGATATAATGGAAGAGAATGAGGAATGAAAGAGAAAGAGAAGAAAAAAAGAAGGAAAAGAAGGAAAAAGAGAAGGAGGAGGAGAAGAAGAAAAAAGAAGAAGATGGGGAAGCAACCACTTTACAGAGTGCACATGCAAAATGCACTCATCACATTATGTAAAGAGATTGGCATTAGGAAGGGCATTCAGCTATAGAAACCATGCCAGCACGGAACACAGGTGTTAGATGATGATATCATATATATATATATATATATATATATATGACAGGCTTCTTTCAGTTTTCATCTACCAAATCCACTCACATGGTTTTGGTCAGCTATAGTAGAAGATACTTGCCCAAGGTGTCACGCAGTAGGACTGAACCTGGAACCATGTGGTTGGTAAGCAAGCTACTTACCACACAGTCACACACAAACACACACATACAAGCATATACAGACATATACATATATGTATATATATATGTATATATATATATATATATATATACACACATATGCACACATATACATACACATGCATATACACATATATATGCACACACACACACACATACACGTGCTTTTAATCATATGTACACACATGCTGATAACTGAACACTAATTAAGTATATTCAGATTGGACTGGATGAGTATCATAATACAATGCACCTTCATAAATGCATGCAATCATGTAGATGCAACCACATGCAAACATGTACACAATGGCACTCGCATACACTGTTTCACTCACAAACACAAACACATTGCACACACACACACACACACACATACACATCTAGGAATTTAAATGCATACACACATGCGCGTATACATGCATATAAACACATACACAAATGCACAGGAATATTGTCACATACACACAAGTGCACCCACATACATACAAAAATATACTCGTTACTCATGAATACAAAGCAAATAGGTCCATGCACACACACACACACACACGTAGAAAATACGATTGAATAGTTTGGCTTGATACAACAATATAACGACAATAACATCTAGCCGAGTGCCAGTTCAACTGTCATTCACAGACCCAGTCGACACATCACCATTTTCTGAATGTCTATCAGGAAACCTGCATGAAGCACACACACTGCACTTCACCAAGGGACCCATTCAGACCTGTGCTGTTCGTTTGCACAATACTCAGCTCATTATCAGGCTTTCTGAAACACCTACCTTAATTAAAACAATAATGGCAATGATGATAATGATGATCGTGGTGATGATGATGATGATGATGATGGAGAGGACAGCGATGATGGTGGTGGTGGTGATGGTGACGAGGACGGATGATGGAGAGGAGGATAGTGATGGATGATGGTGGCGATGGTGAATAATGAGATAGATGATGATGATGATGATGACGGTGATGGTGGTGATGACAGTTGTATTATTGATGACAATGGTTGTGACAATGGCAAAAGCAGTGATTCTGATGAATGGAATTGCTGCTGATAGTAACGATGGTGGTAGTGGTGGTGGTGGAAACAAACCCCTACATGGATTTAAATCTATTGAATGGGTTTCATTGTTCCTGTACAAATGACTTTCTCATGTCTGTATCTGCCTCAGTGCAGCAAACATTCTATCTTCTATCTTTCACTTGTTTCAGCAGTCATTAGTCTATGGCCATGCTGGAGTACAGCCTTGAAGGATTTACAGTACTCATTTCCCATTTTTTTAAGTCTGGTACTTATTTGATTGAACTCTTTTGCTGAACTGCTATGCAGACACATAACACTGGCTGTCAAGTGATGGTGGTGGCGGTGGTGGTGATGGACAAACACAGACAAAGACACACATCCGATGGGCTTCTTTCAATTTCTTATTTCTTTACTGCCCACAAGGGGCTACACACAGAGGGGACAAACAAGGACAGACAAACGGATTAAGTCAATTATATCGACCCCAGTGCATAACTGGTACTTATCTAATTGACCCAAAAGGATCAAAGGCAAAGTCGACCTCGGCGGAATTTGAACTCAGGACGTAGCGGCAGACGAAATACCGCTAAGCATTTTGTCCAGCGTGCTAACATTTCTGCCAGCTCACCGCCTTTCAATTTCTTATTTCTTTATTGCCCACAAGGGGCTACACACAGAGGGGACAAACAAGGACAGACAAACAGATTAAGTCGATTATATCGACCCCCAGTGCCTAACTGGTACTTATTTAATTGACCCCGAAAGGATGAATGGCAAAGTCGACCTCGGTGGAATTTGAACTAAGAACGTAGCAGCAGACGAAATACCGCTAAGCATTTCGCCCAGCGTGTTAACGTTTCTGCCCGCTTGCCGCCTTTCAGTTTCTGCCAACCAAATCCACTCATAAGGCTTTAGTTGACCTGAGGCTATAGTACAAGATATGCAGCTGGACTGAACTTGGAACTATGCGGTTGGAAAGCAAGCTTCCTGCCGCACACAGCCGCCACGTCAGTGCCATTTTATTTATGGGTCAGGGAAAGACAGCTGTTTACCTGTCATCACTGGCTTGGTATCATAACAAGACAAGACAACTGTTGGAATATTCAAACCAATAGAGTATTCTGGCTAATTAATACAGGCAGGCACATGTGAAAGGTAATTAGTTTTGCCCCAGTCTTATAATTGGCACACACAAGAACACACACACAACCTCTTACCCACTCAGCCATACTTTAGCCTTTGGAATACTAACCTCAAGTCACATAAAAAATGTTATTTTTACTATACAAGGCAGAGAAAAGCTAAAAAAAAACAGACATACATGAATGTACGTAGCCTTTTGTGTGTTAGTTACTTCTTAGCCTTTTGCAGTAGTTAATTCAATTGTCTTCAAGAGAGGAAACACACAAATAATGTATAAACATAACAGAAAAATTACAATAGAGAATTGGAACAAAGTTGCACACACACAGAATTTGTCAGTAGCTTATATCTAACCCTGAAATAGTGTCTCTATATCATCTTTTTATTCCCAGCACCATTTTCATCATCATCATCATTGTCGTTGTTTTTGTTTTAGCATCCACTTTTCTATGCTTGCATGGGTCAGATAGAATTTATTGAGGCAGATTGTCTATAGCTAGATACCCTTTCTGTCAGCAATTACCTTACCTGTTTCCAAGTAAGGTAATATTTCTCCCCCAACTGCCGGGCATGTTTTTGCAGAATATTGGGAATGAATGATACAGCTTCCATAGCAATGAAACACATTTACACATTTACTGCCACACAAGGTCAAGACAAGACTAACATACACACACATTCACATTCAGATTTTTGTATCTGTGTGTGTGTGTGTATAAGTGCTGGTGCCATGTAAACAATGCCCAGTGCACCTTGTTAAGTGGTTGGCATTAGGAAGGGCATCCAGCCATAGAAACCATGCCAAAACAGACATGGAGCCTGAGCAGCTCTCTGACTGACCAGATTCTATCAAACTGTCCAAACCCTGTCAGCATGGAAAACAGACGATGATGATGATAATGATGATGACCTATGTACCGGGAGTCCAATTGCTACCAAGGTCAACTGAACTTTTTATCTTTTCAGGGTCTCTCTCTCTCTCTCTCTAAGGAATCAGCTGTGGTCAGACCTAGAGAGGAATGGATCTTGGCAGATCTCTAAAACTGTCAGAGACAGGAGCTGAGGGCCCATGACAGAGAAAGCTTGCACAGCCTTCAACTAGAGCTCAATAGAGTTGATGACAGAATGATTATATGGGAGTGATAATCTGTAATACAGTAAACATCCGTTCTACCAGACTTGTCGTATCTCTCTGATCTAATATGGGTGGTTTTTTTTTTTCGCAACACACCATTTCCTTTCAATACTTACCCCTAATAATAATTATAATATAAAGCACAGATTTTTGAGGGGTTTTTTTCTTCTGCTTCTTGAATTTAAAGGAAATTTGAATATCACTTAAATCTTGAAGACTTATCACAAGATACATTCAGATATTCCTGCCATAGTTAGAATGCAGGTTTTGGATCAGAATCAGAGCGAGCAAAGGTTATAATCATAATATGATGCAAAAATATTAAGTGTTAACGGATATTGTTATCAACTGACAACATTACGAGAAAGCTGTGGATGGGGGGGGGGAGAAAGTTTCCAACAGGATGAAGAAGAAGAAGAAAAAAAACGGTGAAGGTGCTAGCAGAAGGAACAGGATGGTGACTTTTACATATTCCTAGTTACCATTGTCTTTTACAGTCGATGCTAATGAGGAAGGAAAAAGAACAAAGATGGATTCTTTGGGGTTTTTTTTTTGTTTTTCTTTTCGACAGAGACAAAGTATTACCGTTAACTTCACTACAAACCTCGTTCTTTTCTCTTCAAGAAAAATAATTCGTATTTATTTTCTTTCTAGTCATTCTTCAACCAACTCCAACACAAAGAAAAATGGTGCAAAACACACGATTTAAAAAGGAACACACACACATACATATATAACATAGACAATGAGGAACTCTGTTGTAGATAAACACACACACACACACACACACACACACACACGAGTGGTTCTCAACCATTTTTTTCTGATGGATCCTCTTAATTCCTGCTTCACTCGAGTGGATTCTCGTAACCATTTGATATTTAAAAATCCTATTATATTTTTATAATTAAATACAATAAAATATAATTAAATACATTAGAAACTGTACAAAAGAAAATTATTGAAATATTTTGGGTTTTGCAAGAAGTATAACCGATTTATTGCAGATAAATTTTAGCAACTAAATCATATATGGACCCCCAGCTGAGAACCACCGATGTGTGTGTGTGTGTGTGTGTGTGTGTGTGTGCTGAGCGTTAAACTAATACATCTGTTTGTTGTCTACACCACCTGTCTTCGTCTTTTGTTTTTTTGTGAATTCTCTCCTTATGTATATGCGTGTGTGTGTGTGTGTGTGTGTGTGTGTGTGTGTGTATATATATATATATATATATATATATATCATCATCATCATCGTTTAACGTCCGCTTTCCATATAGACAAAACTTACTTGGAAAAGGATGCGTGGCACTCGATCATATAATAATATAAATAATACATAAATATATATGCAAATATATGTATGTATATATGCATATATATGTAGGTATGTACATATATGTATGTATATATGCATATATATGTAGGTATGTACATATATGTATGTATATATGCATATATATGTAAGTATGTACATATATGTATGTATATATGCATATATATGTAAGTATGTACATATATGTATGTATATATGCATATATATGTAGGTATGTACATATATGTATGTATATATGCATATATATGTAGGTATGTACATATATGTATGTATATATGCATATATATGTATATATATATATATAGTTGAGATGTGTACTGTTAAGAATGTATAAGAGTACAAATAGAGCTCGTTCACCCTTAGAATTCCCAAATAGCCGGTAGTATTCTTATGGTATGCTACCAATTCTAGTCTTAGGTATTCCTCGTGTGTGAAAATAAAAAGTTTAAAAAGTCAAAGTTTTAAAGAAGAAGCCATGGATGTTGTAGCATGGTAATCTAAATTTGCTTATGGAGACAGTAACTAAGTATCGCCTGAGGAGATACATATAGATCTTCTTATACAGGTAAATCGTTACATAATTTAATTTAAACTTAACTTTAAATCCTGTATATGGCATTGAAACATTTGTAGTGATTAAAAAGCTGCCTAACCGGTACTTATTCTTCCTTTTGACTCTCTTACTTTTTACTTTATATATATATATATATATATATATATATAGGCGCAGGAGTGGTTGTGTGGTAAGTAGATTGCTTATAGCTTTGGGCCGACCAAAGTCTTGTGAGTGAATTTGGTAGACGGAAACTGAAAGAAGGCTGTTGTATATATGTATATATATATTTATGTGTGTGTGTGTGTGTTTGTCCCCCAACATCGCTTGACAACCGATGCTGGTGTGTTTACGTCCCCGTAACTTAGCGGTTCGGCAAAAGAGACCAATAGAATAAGTACTAGGCTTACAAAAGAATAAGTCCTGGGGTCGATTTACTCGACGAAAGATGGTGCTCCACCATGGCCACAGTCAAATCACTGAAACAAGTAAAGGAGTAAAAGAATGAATATATATATATATATATATATATATATATATATATATATATAGGTTAGGCTATTATGGCAGTCCAGAAACCAGTCCAAGTACCTGAATGTATGCAGAGAGATTGTCTTGGCCCGCTTGCCTTCGGACGGTTGATTTCTGTAGTTATTATCAGTGTATTTTGGTGATTTAAATAAGAGTGTTGACTGCTATTTCCAGCAGATAGACATACTTAATATGTCCTTTGATTATACAGGGTGTCCACGAAGTCTGGCTACATGGAGTAAACGAAATCATAACATTAACAATTAAATATAAGAAATAATAATTTGTTAAAGTATGTGTTAATTCCCATGTGGGTACATGTAGTAAATAAAATCATAACATAAACGGTGGTGCTCCAGCATGACCACAGCCACTTGGCTGAAACCCATAAATAAATAAATAAATAAAAATTGAATATAAAAAATAATTTCTTAAAGTATGTGTTAAAGTGTGAATCCCCATGTACCCAGACTTTGTGGACACCCTGTGTGTGTGTGTGTGTGTGTAAATACACACACACACATAAACACACAATATGGTAGAAGTTCACAGCTAAACACGAAATACCTGAACCACAACCACCACTACTGGCACAATGACACTAAAAGCAAAGAAGGGACAAGAGCTACAGTTGCTGCCATTGGCTAATATTTTAGAAGAATACAAGGGAGTAGAATGGACAAACTGGGAATCACTACCACACACACACACACTAACCAACAGCATGATAAAAGGGAAGGAGTCTGGGCGATGCTGTTCCTTTTCCTTAGCTCATCAATACTATCTTGTTAGTTCTCCATCTTTTCTTTATTGACTACCAACGACCCACAAACCCCTCCACCGTTGCCCCTTACACCAAACAGCTTGCCACACAGGAATACAGGAAGGAAGTAAATAAATAAAACGGACAGAAACAAAAATGAAGGATTTTTGTTGTTTTTTCTTTTTCTTTTCCCCCCTTTCCTCCGCTTCTTTTTCTTAAAGTGGTTCACCAGTAAGAAAGAGAGGAAAGCGAGAAATGGTATTAGAAGATAATGACAACAAGCTGAAACTGAGGCAAAAGATGTCCAGGAGACTTGCCATAGTTCAATAAGAACAGCGTTAGCTGTGACTGTGATAGGAACGGTGGTGGCGGCGTGAGTAGTGATGGTGGTGGTTGCGGTGGTAAGGAAAGAGAAATGAACAAATTGAAGGAGATGGCAGTTGAAACTGAAATCAATAAAAACTCATTTCAGCCACGTTATGAGGTTTGGTGCTACGGCTATTTATCCAGCGGTCATTCACTATCAGCCATTACTTCTTCAAATCTTTTACAATGACCAGACACGGAGACAGAGAGAGAGAGAAAGAGAGACAGAGACACAAATATTTTTATCTAGAGCTCTTTCATATTAACTTTTAGTAGCACGTTTAAACAATGCCCTATAGGTTGTCGTTTAGACTCGGCTTCTGCTTTTGTGAAGAATTTATTTCATACATACCACACCATGCATGTTATATTAACATATAAAATACACATTAAATGGGAATTTATATAGACACACTTGCATAAAAAGAAAAATTAACCCACATGTAAATATACATGTATGCAAACATGTATGTATACGTCTCGCAGCATTATGTGTGTGTCTGTGTGTGTGTCTGTGTGTTTATTTAATAACCCGGTTCTACATGGATGAAGCCAAACTGTTAATGAATATATATATACAACTCCTATCAAATGTGTTGAGTGCTACCCTCTTTCACTTATCCACCCATTTGTGTGTGCGTATAGGTGTGCCTGAGCGTGCATCACCATCATCATCATTTAGCGTCCAGTTGTCCATGCTGGGACGGGTTGGACGGTTTGACCAAGGCTGATGAGCTGAGGGGCTGCACCAGGCACCAATCTGACTTGGCAAGGTCTCTACAGCTGAATGCCCTTCCTAACGCCAACCATTCCGAGAGCGTAATGGGTGCTTTTACGTGCCACTTGTGGGACACCAGTAACTGCCACAAAGATCTCACTTGGCTTGATGGATCTTCCTTCTCAAACACATCACATTGCCAAAAGTCTCGCTCATTTGCCATTGCCTCATGTGTGAGTGTGCGTACATACATACATACATACATACATATACACATACATCTGTCTATATTTAAAATATGAAGGTGTGTGTGTGTATGTATGTTCATTTCGCCTGTTCGTTTGGCACCAGAACCTTGTTCCTGACAACTTCAGGACAGTTTTCAATGCAGTCAATGCAGCACTTGTATCAGTCACATTCAGATGGTGCTTTTTACGTGCTACCTAAATAAAACATTTCCCATTAACCTTCCAATTAGCAGCTTAATAATGGCCAAGATATTTTAGTAGATTTTTATTCATTATTTCAAAAATTAATTGAAATACAGAGACTATTTCAACAGAAATAGGGTAACAAAAGGGTTAACCCTTTAGCATTCAGATTACTTGGTCAAATGTGTGACTAAATTCTTCACATTGTTTTGGATTATTCATACATTATCTCGCAACCTTCAAATTTCAATGACATCATTGTATATTTTTAGAGTGACATTGTAGGATAGGTGTGAGAGGCTGGATCTGGCTGATTTCAACATAAAACAGGTAGGGTATTTGGGCTGGACAAGACTAGATTAAATGCTAAAGGGTTAATTAAACCAGGCAATGAATTAAGACTACTTTATAGCAAATTCATTTGTATATCAGCTCTTCAAATTTTTTTTTATGGTGCCAGCATGCAAATTAGCTTAGACAGAAGAAAAATGCCAAGAAATATTTTCTATGTAACTGTATGCTTATTTTTCTCTTGATATTACATATAGCAAGCTGGAAGACTGAGGAAGAATAATTACAAAACTGCAGTTGTTTGATACCCTTCAAGTGTTGCCAAAAGCTAGAAGAACATCATAAAGTCTCATTTTACAGCAAGGCTGTGTATGTTTCTAAACATATACATATATTGTAGTATACTGAATAAATAAGAGATAACACACACACACTTGATTAGCTAACAGAATTGCCCTAAGATAGGAGTTTAGGCATACTCCTTTCTACTAAAGATACAAGGCCTGAAATTTTTGTGGGGAGGGGGCCAGTTGATTACGTCACCCCTACCCACTCCAGTGCTCAACTGGTACCTATTTTATCAACCCAGAAAGGATGAAAGGGCCCAAAAAAATACATAAATGATAAATAAAAAAAATAAACAATCTTGGTGGAATTTGAACTTGGAATATAAAACCAAAAGAAATGCTGTTAAGCATTTTCTTTGGCGTGATAATGATTCTACAAGCTTGCTGCCTTAGTGTGCTTTGCTTGATTGCAGGAATTATGACTTTTGAGAGGTGGGGGGAGGATTAAAATGTGGCATTATCCACACACACACACACACACAAGCTGTGCTAATCACTACGCCAGAGTGAAATCACAACTTTGACCAGCCAAATTAACAGACTTAACCTAAAGAGCAAAGATTATAAATAAGCAGCCAGTCATATATATATGAGTATGTGTGTATATATATGATGCGTGTTTATTTATATATATATATATATATATATATATATATATGATATATATATATACTGTGTATGCGTATATATATATGATGTGTGTTTATACATATATATATATATATATATATATATATATATATATGGTGTGTGTTTGTGTGTGTTTATCTATATAAAACTCTATATCTCTCTCTGGTCGGATAGATAAATAAACAGAGAGAGATGAGTATAACTGCATGAATCTATGTCTCTGTAACAAGATATATCACATTCCTTCATTAATGGATGAACCAGATCTAAACAGTACGTGATTGCATTTACATTCAAGCAAGTGTCATTGTACGCATTCATAAAGCTAATGAAAGATTCAAAACCAAAACAACTAAGTGAAACTAGAACTTACATCTCCTCAGTGTAAATTATCTATATACTATGTTTTATCTCTACTATCTAGCAAGTCTACAGTTGTTTGGGATCTGAGGTGTCCATATTTGCAATTTTATTCATTTAGATTCGATATCCTCCGTATCTCACAGCAAATTTGGTAACAACACAGAACGGCCAAAGAAAACTACACACTGAAATCCTTAAGGTTTCCTAAAATTCTTTAAGCATGATGTTTTGTTCATAAAATATACAATAATACAATAGTCGAGTTTGTTTAATTAATTTTAGTAATCATAAGCTCCTTCATTGGCTCATAAATTATTTACATTATATGTGTGGAATTCCTGAGTGTCTACAAAGATTCTGAAGTTGCCAGTTTAAGTTTACAAAATATACCATCAAAGAGTAATTAAACTCAGTTTAATTAACAAAGGTAGTCACTTCATTTTTTTACCTATTTCAGTCATTAAACTGCAACCATGCTACAACATTACCTTGAAGAATTTTGTCATATCAGGGATAAACACACACCTATATATATATATATATATATATATATATATATATATATGAGAAAAACAGGATTAAAAACCAAGGTAGATATCAATAAAGTGCTCACTATTAAAAGAATTTGGTTAACAATATTCAACAATTAGACACCAGTAAATGTAAGTAGAATACAAACCCCAGGTAAATTCTCGTGCATGACAGGTAAATCCAAATATCCGTCGGCAGAATTTCGAGAAATTCAGAGTATTTGACAACATAAAATGCGTAAAAAGAAAATTACATCTTCATTAAAGATCTCACCTTATAAAGCCAACAATTGTTTCTATTGCATTAAAACGCACACACACACACAACGGGCTTCTTTCAGTTTCTATCTACCATATCCACTCACAAGGCTTCGGTTAGCCTGAGGCTCTAGTAGAAGACACTTGCCCAAGGTGTCACACAGTGAGACTGAACCCGAATGTGAGTGCATAAATGTGTGTGTGTCTCTTTGTGTCTGTGTTTGTCCCCTACCTCAGCTTGTTGACCAGTGTTGGTGTGCTTTTATGTCCCCGTAACTTAGCGGTCTGGCAAAACAGATCGATAGAATAAGTACCAGGCTTTAACCAGAAAAAAAAACGTAGTGGGGTCGATTCATTCGACTAAAAGTTCGTTGGGATGGTGCCCCAGCATGGCCGCAGTCTAATGACTAGAACAAGATAAAAGCTACCGGCATCCCTCAACTTACGTCATTTCAAGTTACGCTAAGTAATTTTGTCATTTTTTTAGAAAAAATAATGGAAAAAAATGATAAAGCTCAACTTTTAGTCGATTCATCCCACTTCACATCTGTCACAGCATAAAAATTATTCAAAGAAGACATCTAAAAACCAATATTAACCATAAATCAAATAAAATACAAGTGACAAACGTGAACAGACCAATTATTAAAACATACGAACGAATATATTTTCTAAAAATCTTTCTTTATGTTACATCATCTTTCGAGTTGTCGCATGTCTTGAAAGCGATTACTAACGTAAGAAGAGGTCTGCTTGGAAATGTTTTTTACTGTACTGTATGAATTGCCACATCGATTTATATAGCATGGGCGTCAACGTATATCGCATTCTCATTCACCAGAAGTCACCAGTGATACGTATGTTAGGGGCAAAGTGTTCACACACACACATACACACCACACGTGGTGCTGGACACTGTTAATATTAGTCAGGGATGATATCTTGTAGCTGAAAAGTGTCTGGTTCCTTAAACACTAAGAACCAACCACCCTCAATATCCGTGGTTCTCAACAATGCTTTTACCAATGGATCCTTTTTGACACCTACGTTCCAAAACCCCTCACAATAGGTGAAAATCCGTTAAGTAGAAACAATGAATGCAGCCTACAAAGGCTACCTGAGATAATATTGGGTGCACGCCCAGGGTTTAAAAAAGATTCTTTCCCCCACATTAAATTCCGATATAATTAAAACAAAGACCACTTGAAAGGTATTTGTAGAAAATTTCATTAGAAAACATTTTTTTTTTCAAGTTATGACGAAACAAAGTCAGTAAGGAGCAAGCTTGTGTAGGTATAACCCGATCTCTTGGATAGGACACGCTGGCAAAAAAAAAAAATAATAAAAAGGCTGAGAGGTCACGGTTGGAAAGCCTTTGGTAATAAGCCTGCAACATAAAGGTCCACTGGGGATAAACCAACAACAATTACACAGCGTATATACCACCGCGGATTAATTTAAACGACATGTCTCTCTACATCGATGTCCGGACCAAATCATTTTAGCTTCGTTGTTTAGCAACAACAACTGCATTAAGACCGTGTGATTCATGGCCTGTTACTCTCTAACACACAATGTAACTGCCATCGTGTGTAAAGCTATATTAACGATAGATTTTAAGCCATTTGGATTCCCATAGAGTCCAAGTACCCATTCAATGAGACTATACTCTGAAATGACTTACGTGAAAAACCTATTATTATGTATTACATTACATAATAACGACTGTGAATATATATAACCAGAACCAAGGTGATTGAGTGAACAGCAATATAAATCTAATCTTATGATTATTTAATAACAGCTGAATATTTGAGTCTGCACCAGATATAGAAGATGTGTAAAAAGCTTGAGCACCGCGCTGGGGAGAGGAATTCATTATACATACTATGATAAATATATCGTTTTACAGTCAATACATTGCGGTCATGCTGGGGGCACAGCCTTAAACGAATCGAACCCGGTACTTCTTTTTAAAGCCGGATACTTCTGTTAGTTTCTTTTTTGTCGAACCGCTAAGTTACGGGGGCGTAAACGTACCACACTGGCTGCCAAGCGATGATGGAAGAAAACCACAATAGCACATGCACACACGGTTGATAAGTGGCAATACACGAAGCTATCGGCCCTTGAGTCACTGTGTTGCTTCTGCTAAATACTAATATGAGAGAGAGAGCCCGGGGCTGTGGTGGAAAACGCAGTGGGACTGAACCCGAAATCGTATGGTTGGAAAGCAGAATTCTTAACAGCTGCGTCTATTAGAAAAAAATAAAAATACATCAGTTGAGCAAAATGAAGTGAAAGAATTTCTTACTGAGACTAAAAGAAAGGAAAAAGGCATGGTGACCGCGAATCAAGCTTGTGACACATTCCTGCCATAAAGCATCGTCATGGAATGGCTCACAACCAAAATATCTCGATTCAATTATTTGTTTCCCGTCTTGGACAGAAGAAGTCTTCGAAAATTACAACACACACACGCGAGTATGTTGTTATGAAAGCAAGCATTTCTTTAGTGTGTCTATAAAAGCAATTTTCGGAGAAGGCAATGTTTTATAATCGATCTAATAGGTTTTGTACGATCCCGGAAGAATGCAACACAAACCCTGAACCCAGCTGGATTTTGAACTCAGCATTGAGATATTTCCGGCAGTTTAATAGAAGTGTATGTATGACGGCCATCCCCGGTACGTTCGTGATAGAAAAATTAGATAAAGAAATAAAGAAAGAAAGGAGTGTCCAGTGTGTGGCTTTGTCTATAGAGTAAGAATATAAAATGGTCAGAGCAAATTTGAATCATCTAACAGGAAAATGACATATACACAAGTATTGCAAACGTTACACTCCAAGACTCCCTAGTTGTGATATATATATATATATATATATATATATATATATATATATATATATATATATATATATGTATGTATGTATTAGGCGGGCGTGTAAATATACACTTGAAAACACACGCACGCACGGATATTGGCAAGTGGAGAAACATATTCTCTTTAAAAGCATCTTTCCGGTGTGTGTGAAGTGTAACATTAAGGATTTATATTATTTTGTGTTGCTGTTGACTTGCACGGACATAAAGAGAAGCTGGCAGAGAGAGAGAGAGGGAGAGAGAGAGAAAGAGAATGAGCTGACAGAGAAAGAGGGCGGGAACATGGCAATCGGAAAAAAGGGGGTGGGTTGGAAAAGAGGAAATATAAAAATGGAGGTAGGGGTGGAAGGAAAAGAGACAGTAATGGAGAGGAAGGAGTGGGAGGAGAAATAGAAGTGATGAGCTTTGAGGAGAGAGAGAGAGGGGAGGAGAGGGAGAGAAGAAGAAAAGAAAATAAGTGTTGCGACGCGCACGCAATATAGACAGAGATAGGGAAAGATAAAAAGAGAGAAAGAAAGAGGAGATACGCGAAAATCGAAACCGGAACAACGTGAAATAAACACGATATGGTGATCGAAAACAGAAAGAGAGAGAGAAAAAAAAAAGAGGAAAAGGAGTAAGAATCCAAATCCATGGTGATCGAAGCTGGAGGTGGTGGTGACAAAAGCCGAAAGCTAGAAGTGTGCGTGTGTAACTTACTTATATATACGAAAAAGCTAGAAGAGATAGGGATATACGTTGGTTGAATAGCAGAAGGTAAAAAACAGAAATGGTGATCAGACGTGAGAAAAATAGTAAAATTGGTAAACGGGACGAACCCAAGGGAAGTCGGAGATCAAGGGAGCGGAAAATATATAATAACAAAAATATAAAGATGGAGTGAGAGAGGGTGAGTGGGAAAATGCGGGAGAATGATTTTTAATAAATGGTGGCTATGTGAAAATACCGAGAAAGGAGAGAAAATGGGGGTCGATCGATAGAGAAAATAAACACTTGGAGAGAAAATGCCGAGAAATGGAGATAATGAGAGAGGCGAAGAGGCGAGCGAGACAGAATGCTCACCGGAGGTGTTTGTTATATTATCGGCATCAGTGTGATCACGAGAAACCAGCTGGTTGCATTTTCTTTGGTCTTTTTCTGTTATTTTAGAGACTAAAAAAGAAATGCTGTATGTATAAAAAATATATATGTGTATAAAAGTAGAAGAAACAATTATAGATATATTTGCAATTGGCCTATTGGCTGGAGGCTGAGTGGGGAACAAGCACTGAACGGCAAACAGGTGAGATGGAGAGACGAAGATGGGAAATAAAATGTTAAGTAACGAGAGAGAGAAAGAACGAGAGAGATAGAACGGGAGGGAAAGAAAGAAAGAAAGACAGAACGAGTGAACAGGAGAGAGAGAGAGAGAGAGAATGAGTGGGAGACAAGGCGACAAAGTGCGAGTTAAAGAGAAGAGAGAGAGTTAAAGAGAGAGAGAGAGTTAAAGAGAGAGAGAGAGAGAGAGAGAGAGAGAGAGAGTTAAAGAGAGAGAGAGAGTTAAAGAGAGAGAAAGAGAGTTAAAGAGAGAGAGAGGCGTATGGAATTGGGGAAGAGAGGGAGAGAAAAAGAGAGAAAAAAAACTATTGACGACGTTGACGAGAGCGAAAAAGAAAAAAGTTAAAAAAGAAGCAAATAAAAAAAGGTGTCAAAAAGGAAGGAAGGAAGGAAGGAAGGAAGGACGGAAGAAAAGCGGCGAAACGGAGAAGGAAATGAATGAAAAAGCAAGGAGCAGAAAAGATAAGGTGGTGGTGGTGACGGTGGTGAGAGGAGGAGGAGGAGGGCTTAAACGAAGCGATAAAGCGCGCGCTCCCACGCAGAGAGAGAGGGAGGGATCACGGGAGGCGCGCCGCGAAGCGTCATGCTGTTCCGTTCCGTTCGTTACGTTCCGACCTTTTATATTAAAGAGAAAGAAGAGAGAGAGAGAGAGAGAGAGAGAAGGCGGGAATCGTTGTCATCGTCGTCGGCGCTTTCTTCGCGTTACGCACACAGACACCCAGTGTCAGCCTGCCTGCCTGCCTGCCCGCCTCCTGCTCCTCCCCTCTCTGCATTTATAACACTGCTACCGTTTATCTTACCCCCCACCACCACCACCGCCGCCGCTGCACCTCCTCCTCCACCATATTCATCTGTACACACACACGCACATACATATATATAGACAGGCCCATTCATACTCACACATACACATACATTATACATACAGACACACATACATCCATTGCACTATCAACACGCAGCAAAGACGGCGGAGACAAGCAACGATCACATACACACATGTATATATACATATCTACATGCATATATATATATATATATATATATTTATATATATATATACACACACATACATACGTATATATATATATATACACACACACACACACATACATATATATTACGCACATATATACAAACATGAATACAAACGTATATATATACACACACACGCATATATATTACGCACATACATGCCTATATATACACACATGCATATATATCCACGCACATACACAAATATATATAAACATACATAAATAAGCACATATACGTATCTATATATTATACACATATCTATCTACACACACACTGTATATATATATATATATATATATATATATATATATATATATATATATATCTTCAACCTTTTACATATATGTATATAGATACATACATACACACACACAAACACACACAGACACATACACACGTACACAATCCCCTTGCTAGCGTACACTAATCGCTGCGTGTGGTCTAGAGAGGGGGGGTTGGCAGTCACGGTTACCAGAGCAGAGAATGAGCAAGTGCACACTTTTAAAACGACCACGACGCCGTCACAGCTTATCACACATCAATACACACGCACATGGATGCATGTGCGTGTGTTAATCATCGCTGTCTTGTCTCTATGTTATAGCAGATATTATTATTATTATATGTGGGAGATGTGTGTGTGTCTATATATATATATATATATATATATATATATATATATATATAATGCCGTTGTGTGCGTGTGTAACTACTTATATTTTATAAAAAGAAACAACAAATATAAACGGAGAAAAAAAATCTCTTTAAAAATAAAAAAAAAAAGCAAGCGAAGATTAGATACAGGCCGGTTGATGACTGCATGTGAATTACATACACATCGACATATTGCTCCGAAGTTTACGGGGTCACGTTCACATATATATATATATATATTCTTTTTATATATACATACATACATGTTTGTTTATTAAATATGTTTGGAATATATATATATATATATATATACATGTACACATAAATATGTAATTTACATCAATGCATACGCATATATTATGTTATTGTATATAGAAAAACCACATGTAATATTCTAAAATAAAGTGGTTTTTCAGAAACAGAAATAACGTATTGAATGTAGGATTCAATACGTGATCATAGTGAGTTTTTAATATTCATTATTTGATAGTAACTTCGAATTTTCGCCAACACTGATTTATTCAGACACACACACACATACGTACAGATCATCCACGTTTTACACACATACACACACGTGTATATGTATGTGTATGTATGAAAACTATTCACAGTCATATGTGTGTACGTATAAACATTTTATATTTGCAGTTATACATACATACATACATACATACACGCATACATACATCGTATTCAATAAAGCAATAAACATACAAATAAAGACGCTATTTAAACGACGGGGTTGGATAAAGAACGGAAGAGTTTGGGGGGTTGGTTTGGCCGGACGTGAAGAGGTGATGAAAGTGTTGGCGGCGGAGGTGGAGGAGGAACTCGTGAGAAAAAGAATAGTAAAAGAAAAAAAAAGTCTACGATTGAAAAAAAACAAATGGAAAAGAAGAAAAAAAAAGCCGAGAAATACGATCGACAAGAAGAAGTAGAAAAAAGATGTTAAAGGAGGAGTTAGGGGAAACGGGAAAAAAATCTGACTAGACAGGCCAAGTTCAAAAGAGTATTGACATTAAGACGCAGTTGGCTGGCTAGCGCCAACAGCCATTAACGAACCGGGTATATGCACGGTGCGCGCGCGTGTGTATGTGTGTATTTGCGCGTGTGTGTGTGTGTATATATATATATATATATGTTGTGGTTGTGTATTTGCGTATGTATATATATGTATGTGCATGTATGTATATGTGTGTGTATGCATGTATATATATATATATATATGTGTGTGTGTATGTAGATATATGTGCGTGTGGTGTACTTATCTGTGTGTGTGTATGCATGTATATATATATATATATGTGTGTGTGTGTGTATATAGCTGTGCCTGTGGTGTACATATCTGTGTGTTTGTGTGAATGTGTGTGCGTGTGTGTTTGTATGAGGATCGTATATATGTATTTGTGTATATGTGTGTGTGTGTGTGGATGTAAACGTGAATTTTGTGTACGAATAATAAAAAAAAAGAAAAGTGCACACGTAATAAATGCACATTTGTGAATGTGTGTGCGTGCGTGTGTCGAGACAATATCGGCTTCACTGCAGTTTTCTATGCTCAAAGTAGGTACAGTGACGTTTATTCTACAATACACTATATATACATACATGTATGTATGTATATATTACACATACATTATATATATATCTATATATATAAACATATATACACATACACCTACAAAATTGCACAAACATACATATACACACACAAGCACTCATACATACATAGATACATACATACACATACATGCACATATACGCATACATACATCGTGTACATACATTATAGTGCTAGAATGTATGACAAGAGATATGGAGAAACGAGAGAGAGAATGAGAGCTGGAACCAATAAAATGCGGGTAATGTAAAAGATAAGAGAGCATGGTGTGTAAGTGTGTGTGTGTAGATAATAAAACAATGATAAAAACCATACGACGGAACCGACACAATTTGCGCGCCACTCCCGCAGAGCAATTTTCTGCACCGTTCTAGATTTATTCTTGATTTTATTCTTTATGGAATCATTTCCGTACCCCCTCTTCTAGGGACACTCCTTATTCACCCTTTTATCCCTTCTCCGTCCTTTAAAGACCATAGTCGTAGCTCTTTCTTTCAGGAATATTTTTTTTATGTCTTAAACTATCTTTCATTGATATCCTATTATTATTATTGTTATTATTATTAGTTTCTGATCTTCGCAATTTCATTCTTTCTCGCTTACTTCGTTGTTAAAAAGAGTAAAACGAAAGACATTTTATAAACTCTGCCGACACGTACACCACACACTAAACATTGTGAACTACATAAATATAACACCACAATATATACACACACACACACATATATATATATATACATATATATATATATATATATATATATATATATATATATAGGGCAATCCTTCGGTATTGGTACATGACGTCATTCGCCCACACATAACCTTCCCTCATGACATAAAAAGGCGAAGCTGAAAAAAACAGGGGTTAATAACGTCATCTCTTCATACCGACACCCAGTAGACCAATATCGAAAGATCGTCTCTCTCTCACACACACAAAGTGTTGTCTTTTACTCTTATTAGTTTCAGCTCTTTCGCTAGTTTCATTTATTGAACTGCGGCCGCGCTGGGACAGTGCCGTCTGTTCTATTAGTTAAATTGGTTGTTAATTATTTTATCGATCTTATATCTCCAAACGCTAGGTTTCGGAACATAACTGGGACGTAATGT
>NC_142934.1:8109896-8122396 GCF_046866305.1 Octopus bimaculoides | reverse complement strand
AATTACTCCTTCCTCTAAGATGTGCTGGCCTTGTGCTTAAATTTAAATTCATCATCATCACTACCACCACCATCGCAATAAGAAGTGGTATTTAGGCTAGAGTTCAATTTGAGCTGTGGTTGTCTTCGTTTTTGTATGTTTGTTTTTCTTTTCGGAAAGGAACAGGTTGATAAAATAACAGACAATCGACTAGACCAGTCTCACAAAGTATATGGGCTCTCTGTCTATGTTAGAAATTGTTAAAGCAGGAGTGATTTGGCAGAAGTTTAGAGCGTCGGACAAAATGTTTAGCGGTAGTTCTTCTGGCCCGTTACGCTCTGAGTTCAAATTCCGCCGAGGTCGACTTTGCTTTTCAGCCTTTTGAGAACGCTAAGACAAGTACCAGTTAAACTCTGGGTTGATACAATCGACTAGCCCCCACCTTCGGAATTGCTGACCTTGTGCAAAAATTTGGAATTATTATTATTATTATTAAGACAGCGAGCTGGCAGGACCAGTAACACGCCGGGCAAAATGCTTCGCAGCATTTACAGACGAGAGGCCTTAAGTATTTCAAATTCTGCAGTGATAAAAATATGTACTTGTCAGGTACTGGAGTCGATGTAACCGACTTCCACTTCCCTCCAAAAACTGCTGGCTCTGTGCCAAAATTTGAAACCATTATTAGGAAAGTAAACTTTGCCTTACAAACCTCGGAGATAAATAAAATAAAGTACCATTCGAATTGTGAGATAGATCTCTCTACTCCCTCACAGAACCCGCTGCGATATATTATGTATGTGAAGGACATGCAAGATCACACAGAATTCCATTCTACCAAAGACATTTCCACTTTATCTCAGAAAAAAAAAAAAAAGAATGTAGTCGCTAAAGCTCAGGTAGAGTTATGATATTTGGTGGGAAATATCCTCGTAGCCGATTTCGTCGACGGGAACTCATGCTCACACATTTTGTGGTCGATGTAAGAAACGAAAGTTTGATTCAGTCTTCTAAAACAGCAATGCAGCGAGGAGCTTGGCAGAAACGTTAGCACGCCGGGCGAAATGCATAACGGTATTTCGTCTGTCTTTACGTTCTGAATTCAAATTCCGACGAAGTCGACTTTGCCTTTCATCCTTTCGGTGTCGATAAATTAAGTACCAGTTAAGTACTGGGGTCGATATAATCGACTTAATCCCTTTGTCTGTCCTTGTTTGTCCCCTCTATGTTTAGCCCCTTGTGGGCAATAAAGAAATAAGAAACGTTAGCACGCCGGGCGAAATGCTTATAGGTATTTCGTCTGTGTACAATATAGAACATTTATAAATAGGTCTTACAGTTGTTTCCAGGATATTTATTATATCCCTTCATCGGAAACGGTGTGAGAGGATGGTTAAGCAATAGTTAGTTTAGATAAGATAGGAAATAGAGAGTGAATGTAGGGAATATTGTAGTTGTAAATCCATTGTTTAGACAGAATGGTATACATATAAGATTCCAATAGCTTGTGAGTAAAATCCAATAGTCTTTAAGATTGGTCATTGCATTTGTAAATCCATTATTAAGAATCCAATACCCTATGAGTAAAATCCAACAGTCTTTGAAATTGGTCATTCCAAATACAGAGTTTATACAGTGTTATTGAATCAAGGGTTATATATACATATATATACACACACACATATATAAGCCTACGATCTCTTTTGTCGTACCACTCAGTTACAGGGACGTAAACAAACCAACAGCGGTTGGGACGCACACACACACACACACACATTCTTTTATTTGTTTCAGTCATTTGACTGCAGCCATGTTGAAACACTACCTTCAGTCGAACAAATCGACCCTAGGACTTATTCTACCGGTCTCTTTTTACCCAAGGTGCCACGCAGTGGGACTGAACCCAGAACCATGTGATTGGGAAACAAGCTTCTTACCACACAGCCACTCCTGTACCTATGTATATACGCTCACTATATATATATATATATATATATATATATATATATATATATATACATACATACATACATACACACGTTGGGCTTTTCTAGCTTCTGTCTATCAAATCCACTCACAGGGCTGTGATCGGTAAAAGACATTTGCCCAAAATGCCACGCAATGGGACTGAACTCAGAACCACGTGGTTGGGAAGTAAACTTCTTACCACACAGCCACGCATGCGCCATGAGAAACAACGGTATAAAATGCGAACAACACAGAGTCTGAAAAACAAAATGATGAGAAGGTCACCACTTAAGCATTGTTTACCATAAAACAGCACTTGTGAGACAAGCCTCAGGATAAACAACAATGATAGAATATTGTCCACGTTTTTAATTTATTTTCCATCTGGACTTCCTTCCAGTCGCACAGTATTGCGTACACAAGAAAATGGAACAGACAAGGACCAGGAAATAAACTAATTTAAAAGAGGAATGAGAGAAGTAAGGGAACTGGAAACAAAAAGAATGTGAGTAGCGGATGCAAAATGCTGCAATTATACCATTAATTTCACAGGCTTTTGTACTGCAGAAAGTGACTATCCCACTACAGGAGCATAGCAAAATGTTAATACATAGACTTGTAGACGTTCTCTCGGAAGGACATCTCACCACTGCTCTCTTCGATGTCTTCAGAACGACCACTAACTTTTAAGTTTTTATAAGTTTCATTTATTTACCTCACAACAGGAAAGGGCGATCTCTGACAAATTGGTAGCACAGAAGAGGCGGTCTCTTACAGGTTGGTAGCATTGAAGGGGCGGTCTCTGACAGGTTGATAGCATTGAAGGGGCGGTCTCTGACAGGTTGATAGCATTGAAGGGGCGGTCTCTGACAGGTTGATAGCATTGAAGGGGCGGTCTCTGACAGGTTGATAGCATTGAAGGGGCGGTCTCTGACAGGTTGATAGCATTGAAGGGGCGGTCTCTGACAGGTTGATAGCATTGAAGGGGCGGTCTCTGACAGGTTGATAGCATTGAAGGGGCGGTCTCTGACAGGTTGATAGCATTGAAGGGGCGGTCTCTGACAGGTTGATAGCATTGAAGGGGCGGTCTCTGACAGGTTGATAGCATTGAAGGGGCGGTCTCTGACAGGTTGATAGCATTGAAGGGGCGGTCTCTAGTAGACTGATATGATAAAAATTGGGGTGTCTGGTATATTGGTAGCACAGTAGGGGCAGTCTCTAGCAGGCAGGTGTGATAGAAGGAGCAGTCTCGAACAGGTTGCTATAAAAGCAGTAACCAAAGATAGGACCACATCCTAAAGACCGGTTCCTCTCTTTAGGGCCAGAAAACATTTCAGTTCCCAACAATCAGTGACACTCTACAAAGCTGAATGAGGTCCCACATTAGGGACCAGTGTTGCTGCTATGGACATAGGGATACTAGACTGGTTGCCATTAAATCACAAAGAAACACGCTCCAGCCCCCGGATCACGGCTATGCTGCCTCGTCTTCCCCCCCCCCCCAGACATGTTTTAATTAATGACTGGGAACAAAACAACCTCGCTTATATGACAATGATGCTCATTTACGATAACTATGTCTAGACAAGTGAAGACACATATATACATATATACACACACACACACATACATATTGTTTATATCAGTCATCAGACTGCAACCATGCTGGGGCACCACCTTCAAGGGTTTTAGTTGAACAAATCAACCTCAGCACTTTTATTTTTTTAAAGCCTGGTACTTACTTTATTGGTTTTTTCACTGAACTGCTAAGTTATGGAGAAATAAACACACCAACCCTAGTTGTCAAGCAGTGGTAAGTGGTAAACACAGACATAAACACGCACACACTATGGGCTTCTTTCAGTTTCCGTCTACCAGGTCCACTCACAAGGCTTTGGTCAGCCCGAGGCTACAGTAGAAAACACTTGCCCAAGGTGCTATGCAATGGGACTGAGCCTAGAACCATATGGTTGTGAAGCAAGCTTTTTACCACACAACCACATCTGCACCTCTATGACAGGCTTCTTTCAGTTTCCGTCTACCAGGTACACTCACAAGACTTTGGTCAGTCTGAGGCTCTAGTAGAAGACACTTGCCCAAGAATCCACACAGTGGGACTGAACCCAGAACCATGTGGCTGTGAAGCAAGCTTCTTACCACACAGCCACATCTGCGCTTATATGACAGGCTTCTTTCAGTTTCCATCGACCAAATTCACTCACTCACAAGACTTCATTGGGGCAATTATATTAACAAATGTACTGTTTAATATTGTGTTAATACAACACAAACATGTTGATTTATTAAAATGAAAACAAAAAATGGTGAAGAGGAGGGGAGGAGTTAAACTATTGGCAAAATCTCAGGCGCCTATGAATAATTTCTATTTCTTAACTCTTCGGGTGGTCTCCATTCTAAAATGTAATTCTTCATTTATTTTCATGATATTCTTAGAGTTTTAAATTTTCTTACAGAATCTGTAAAATCATTTAACATAATAAATACACAAAGGTGCAGGCATGGCTGTGTTGTTGAAAAGCTTCCTTTTGCAAATCACACGGTTTTGAGTTCAGTCCCTTTGTGTGGCACCTTGGCGGAAATGTCTTCTGTTATAGCCCTGGGTTGACCAATGCCTTGTGAGTGAATTTGGTAGACGGAAACTGTGCGGATGTCATTGTGTGTGTGCATTGATGTATGTGTGTATGGATGCATTCATGTGTATGTGTGTATGCATTCATATGCGTGTGCATATGTATGCGCTCATGTGTGCATGTGTACGTATGCAAGCTGAGCAGAGTACTGAGCTCTTACCATGGGTCCATTCTACTTGTGTATTTGTAATGACTGACAAAATTCCAAGAAAACACTTTTGTAGCAAAGGAAATAATTGGCAATGTTACAGTTACGAAGACAAGGGTTTCAGGTGATCCAATCAACAAAACGGCCAGCTTGTGAAATTAAAGTGCAAGTAGCTGAGCACTCCACAGATACACGCAACCTCAAGGAGATTCAGCATCATTAGTGTAGCTGGGGGTAGGAGTGGTCCGCCATGGGTGGCACTTTTAAAGGGGCAACACTTTTCATCCTGTTGCAGGCTATTGTTGTAGGCAATATGTGTTTTTTGTGGAGTCCGAGGGCGGCAAATGGAAGGGCCACCCCAGGTAGAACACACTATAGCTGCACTAGTGCTCAGCATGGCACAGAATGTGACAATGCTGGCCCTTGGAGATACAGGTACGACTCATTTTTGCCAGGTGAGTGAACTGGAGTAACATGAAATATAGGACACAATAAGTCGCCGGGAATTGAACTCAGAATCTTATGATCATGAGCCTTCATGCCTTCACCAACAAGGGAAATATAGATTGAAGGAAGGAATAAGATTCAAATCAAACAGCATAAAACCAGACACAAGCATTATAACTCAATGAAGATGATATAAAATGTATCTATGACAAACTATGTATGGATACAAACAGCTTTCCCTGTTTTGCATGGATTGGACAGAATTTGGTGAAGCTGGACGCCCTTCCTGCTGCCAACCCTCACCTGTTCCCAAGCCAAGTAATATTGCCTCCATGGCCAGACATGTTTTCATGGAAGATTGGAAAGGAAGGATACAACCTGCATGACAATGACACTTGCGACTTTCACAAGACATCAAGACAGGGGCACAAACACACACACACACACACGACAGGCTTCTTTCAGTTTCCATCTACTAAATCCACTCACAAGGTTTTGGTCAGTCCTGGGCTATAGTAGAACTCGCTTGCCCAAGGTTCTGCACAGAGGGACTAAACCTAAGAAAGGAAGTTTGTTCACCACATAGCCACACCTGTACCGTAACCACAATACCAAAAAAAAACATTCCATAATTCATAATTAAATATGAAGGTCTGGGCATTCTGAGATAATGACAGTTAATACAATTTCATTCTCATTATGTAATTAGGAAATTTGAATCTCTTTATATTTTAGTTATTTAACCTCTCTTTCAAAGGTTTGCACTCTTCGAGGTTTGCTGCCTGCTCCAGCATGGCTAATTCTATTTGTCATATCATCATCATTTAACGTCTGTTGTCCATGCAGGCATGGGTTGGACGGTTTGACTGGGCCAGCATGCTGGAAGGCTGCACCAAACTCCAGTTTGATTTGGCATGGTTTTCTATGGCTGGATGCCCTTCCTAATGCCAACCACTCTGAGAGTGTAATGGGTGTTTTTACGTGCCACCGGCATGGGTGCCATTTGCATGACACTGGGGTGTTTTTATGTGCCACTGGCATGGTAATTTCTAAATCTCCATAACCATCAGGAACTACTTTTTGAAATTTTCCATGTCCATACAATAAACTAGTTTGGTAACAGTACTGGATCATGAAGGCACGTAGCTTGGTGGTCAGGGTGTTGCACTCATGAGTGCCAGATCGTGGGTTCAATTCCCAGACCGGGCAGTGTGTTGTGTCCTTGAGCAAAACACTTCATTTGACATCGTTCAAGTATTGTGTAGGATCTGACATGTCAAAGCACAGATCCAGTGTTTCCTCTGCATGTCATAAAAAGACAACGAAAAGGAGTTGAGGTAGGATTTGCACCCTAACCTCGTAAAACCCTAGCCAATAACGACTACTCAAACAGACCCATGGGTTGGAAGGGTGTCACCTGAGTGGTGCAAAGGTGTCCATCAGCCAGGAGCAGAAAATCACCAATAAATGATGGGTGCAACAACACACTGTCACAGCACACGTCCCCATACAAAAACTACTACTACTACTACTGCCACAACTACCAATACAACCACTACCGCTACTACTACTATGAATTTCTATCCTACAATGTTATCAACAGGGTTGTTGATGAGCAAACAACTTCAACACTGTCTCCTAATGTTTTACATCTTTTGGCACCAACAGATGAGGATTTCAACATTGTATCAAAGAAAATTCAGTGACTCTTTCATAATCTTTGCATATGTCCAAAGCCGTTTGCTTTTCGACTGCATAACCCTTCAAAAAGCCTCAACGCTGAAGCAATCTTCTGACTTCTTTAGAAGTTCCAGTTCTATTTTCTACTTCACAGAAGGGGCCACGTGTTTGACCCCCCCCCCCCCTGCATTGATTATTATTCTCCCTTGAAGCCAAAATGGAAAATACGAAGCAGAAGATACCTAATCACTGAAATATAAACGAAGGTTGGCAAGGCAACATAAATTGTGTTGTATTGCACATAGTGTAGTATCGCAATAACCACTATCACATAGAACCTTCTAATCTGCTATAAGTATTGCACAGAATTAAGCAAACAAACTTTAGGCTACTTTGAGTTGATTTAATCTTTGTTTCTGAGTGTGTATTATTAGACTCGAGAAACAAATTATAGCTAGATTATAACATGATATTGCAAGAACAGAATTATTATGAAGATAATTAGTTTCAGTTGATGTAAGTTTCAATAAATTCATACAAACAACTCCTCATCACAAAAACAGTTATTTACATTCACAATCCCCTCTAATAAACACTAAGTTTTACATGAATAACAGGTTAAATATAGATAGAAAGGAACAGGGTAAGGAGGCGATGAATGAGGAGACTAATTAGTCAGAGAAGAGTGCAGCTGGGTGCTAGAATGATGAATGTAATTCTTAGAAAGGAGTGAAAAAGTGAATAATAATTAACTGGTGAAATGTTGCTTATCTTTGATTCTTATTTTTGTTACTTTCCTGCTCACTACGAATACAACTAGCTGTGTGCAGTACTATAACCACTTCAACATCTCACTACAAGGAACAAGAAAAATTAGTTTTCCCACAATGATCTGCAATTATATTATTGAGTGAGCTTAATATTTATAACGAATTTACAATCTTTGGATGTGCAGCACACAACAAGCATACCGAGACTATAGACATCTACAACACTGATACATACAGAGGATGGTGATAGAAGTCAACACAGCCAGTCACTTGTTAATTCGAATTTCATCTGGTTTATCTGATTTCTAGTTTAAAGGTGGGGGGGGGGTACAGTTTAACGTGGGTTCACAATGTGTGTGTGTGATTGGTGTTAAGAATGGCATCCGGCATTAGAAACCAAGCTAAAATGCAACTTACAAGTGACATGTCCTCTAGTATATCTAGGAATACAGCAATGAATTGTCCAACCCATGCACATATGGAAAAGCTGTATAAAACAATGATTATGAGTTCAATGTTTTTAAGAGATAAATTTTGAAAAGCTGCATTCCCTCGCTTTCGGTAAATATGTTACTTATTTTTGGTAGTTTTTTTACTTATTTAGTCCCTCGATAGCGTGAGGCATTGATGCACAGTTAATGCCCTTATATATTATTAAATATATCTATGAAGAAACAATGAATTTTTTCATTACGAAATTTTTCGTTATTTTTTCATTGAGGTTTTTTCACGTTGACTACTTGATAAATTCTTATAAAGAATTTATCCTATATTATATATATATATATATATGTATTACACACACACACATTTATATATATTTGTGCAGGCATGACTGTGTTGCTTCCCAACCACATGGTTTGGGGTCCGTTCTCACTGTGTGGCACTTTGGTCAAATCGAATCTTTTGAGGCAGATTTTCTACAGCCCAGATGTCCTTCCTGTCACCAACCCTCACCTGCTTCCAAGCAAAGTAGTATTTCCTTGTGGACGGAGAGGATTTTCATGGAAGGCTAGAAGCAAACAAATCCGCCTTTATGATGACGATGCTCGTTTACAACCATTACATGATGTCAAGAGAAGAGCACACACAAACACATACACACAACAGGCTTCTTGCAGTTTCCTAAAGCTTTGATTGGTCCGGGACTAAAGTAGAAAACTCTTGCCAAAGGTGCCACATAGTGGGACTAAACTCAAGACTATAGTTAGGACGCAAGCAGTTTAACCACACATTTGTCATTGTCTCATGAAGGCAATGACCAATGACCAAAACCTTTGGCAATATGCCATGCTTGAGTAGAAGACCCATCAAATCAAGTGAAATCATAGTCAAAGGGCATCCAGCTGTAGAAATCGGGCCAAATCAGATCAGAGTATAGAGCAGCTCCTCAGCTTACCAGCTCTGGTCAAACCGTCCAACCCATGCCAGCTTGGAAAGTGGATGTTAAATAATAATGATGATCATGATGATGAATCATGCCTGTGCCTGAACAGATATATAAATATAGCTTCCAAGAGTCTATGACATTGGTTCTCAACCAGGGTCCATAGATACCAGGGAAATCTGTCCTGTTTAGTAAATGTGCCACACAGAAAACACAAAGGGGTCAACAGACGAAGAAAAAGTGGGTGAAGTTCTCATTGATGATGGAGGCAGTGAAGAAGATGAAAGTTATGGGTCACAACTTAAGAAATAGAAACCCTTCGTTATACAAGGTTCCCAAGATAACGTTGATATGTACATAGATATGGTAATTGAAGCTGAGGTGTTGCGATATTAACAATATCCAAGAGCCTTAACCCTTTAGCCATATCAGACCAAAATATTCTGTTTTATATTCAAACTGACCAGATCCAGCCTCTCACACCTACCCTACAATGTCATTGTGAAAGTGAACAATCATATCGTGGAAATTTCACCCTTTTGTTACTGTATTTCTGTTGAGATGTTCTGTGTTTCTTTCAATTAATTTTACATATGACAAAGAATTTAGTTAAATAACTTAGTTATCATTAAACTAGTGTTAGGAACTTAAATTACAACAAAGGTTTGGTGGAAGATTTTAATCCAAATCTTATGAAAACAAGACATTTTTGCTCAGAGCCAGAGCCGGTTTCAGCCAGGTTGGTAATTAAAGGGTTAATTCAAAACAAACATTTGAGCAGGGTCGTTGCCAATGCTGCTGGACTGGCTCCTGTGCAGGTGGCACATCATAAAAAGCACCATCTGAATGTGATCAATGCCAGTACCGCCTGCCTGGCCCTCGTGCCGGTGGCACATAAAAGCACCCACTACACTCTCTGAGTGGTTGGCGTTAGGAACGGCATCAATCTGTAGAAACTCTGCCAGATCAGATTGGAGCCTGGTGCAGCCATCTGGTTCGCCAGTCCTCAGTCAAAAGTTTAATGCCACTCATCAAAAATTGGTATTAACGAAGTAAACAACTGAAACTTCACTAAACCTTCAAGGCCATTTTGTCCCAAATGATGCAGCAGCTGTTAAGGGCTATTGTTGATCTTGATCCACCTGTTATTGACCCAGTCCCCCTTTAATCACCTCGGATTTCTGCAGGAGGATAATGAACAGTGAAATATCATAGCTATACTGATTCATAATTCTTTCTGCTATAGGCACAAGGTCCGAAATTTGGAGGGGAGGGGGCTAGTTGATTACATCAACCCCAGTGTTCAACTGGTACTTAATTTAACGAACCCGAAAGGATTAAAAGCAAAGCCAACCTCGTCGAAATTTGAACTCAGAAGGTAGCAACAGGCGAAATACCCCTAAACAATTTGCCCGGCGTGCTAACGATTCTGCCAGCTTGCTGCCTTAATGACAATGATGATAATAATAATAATAATAATAATAATAATAATAATAATAATAATAATAATTTCAAATTTTGCCTCAAGGGCAGCAATTTTGGGGTAGAGGAGGAGTCGATTCCATCGACCTTAGTACTCAACTAGTACTTATTTTATTGACCCTGGAAGGATGAAAGGCAAAGTCAACCTCGGTGGAATTAGAACTCGGAACATAAAGGTGAACAAGATGCCATAAGCATTTTGCCCGGCATGTTAACGATTCTGCCTGCTCACCATCTTATATTGATTCCTAATGACAATTTATCATCTCTACCCTTTAAAGGCACAGAATGGTCCTGTGGTCAAGAAGCCTGCTTCCCAACCTACTTGGTTACGGGTTCAATCCTATTGTGTGGCACCTTGGGCAAGTGTCTTCTACTCCTAGTCCCCTTCTAACCAAAACCTTATAAGTGGATTTGGTAGTCAGAAACTAAAAGAGGCCTATCGTGTGCGTGTGTGTGTGCGTGTATATATATATATATATATATGTGTGTGTGTATGTATGTATGTGTGTGTGTGTGAGAGAGAGTTGGTGTTTGTCTTGACATCTTGCACTTATTGTAAACGAGTGTCACCAACATACAAGCAGTGTCCTTTGTTACCAATTTTTTAAGAAAACATGTCCAGGCATGGAGAAAAATGACCTTACTTGGAAACAGGTAAGCGTTAGCAACTGGAAGAACATCCAGCCATGGGAAATGCTGTCTATCCCATGCAAGCATGGAAAACCTCTAGCATATTGAGTTAGTGTGTCATCAACCATAGGTGAAGGAATTTAATGATTTACAGAACTGTCTTTTTCAAAATTTCTGTCTCCACTGTAACTTTCAATAATTTTAGAAAATATTTACATTTTATAACTTTCAATAATTTTAGAAAATATTTACATTTTACATAAAAATATGACCTTTCTAGTATTTTCCATAATTGGGTTACTGGTTATCGTATTCAACATATAGTATAAATATCTCCGATATCATATATATTTACGCCGTTAACCCCTACTGTCGATTAAATCAGACATTTGGCTTCAGCAGACATGCTTCCAGATTACATATACATAGACTTAGATGTCTTCACACACACACACACACACACACACATAAATACACAATCAGTTACTCTTTACTCTTTTACTTGTTTCAGTCATTTGACTATGGCCATGCTGGAGCACCACCTTTAGTCGAGCAAATCGACCCCAGGACTTATTCTTTGTAAGCCTAGTACTTACTCTATGTATGTTCATGCAGGGGATATTAGAAATGAATGACACCAAATATATGACAGTGACAATTATTTTACATCTGTCATGTGATGCTGAGACAAGGAGATCCAAATACACACACACACACACAAACATATGTGTGAGTAATATACGGATTCATAGAATCCTATGGTTATCACAGTAAGCTCCTCTGCTGGACCCGGCTAGCAAATCACAAAGTAATCCAAATCAGAGGCGCATAATGCAAAGCTCTATGCAGCCGAAATCCAGGAAATCAAATCTACAAAATTACTTAATCAGTAAAAATTCAAGAGGCATGAGAAGTGAATAATATATTTATTTAACTATATCAAGTGGTTAAATAAACACATTGATATTCAATTATGTAAATGTATATCTATGAATATGTATGAATATGAGTCTCAACACATACAAACCACACACGCTTTAAAAACCTACCTATATTTATACATAAACTTCTCTCCTTACAGGCTTTGCTTGAGCAATCAAATGGTTAGTGACAGTATCCAAGGCTTAATTGGTTATGTCTTTAACTAATCAATTAATAACAATGAAAAGGAGTCATGCATGATTTCCTTGATAAAAAGACCATCACACAATATAACATACATACACACACACACACACACACACGCATGCATATACTTTAATCTGTTTCAGTCATTTTGACTGCGGCCATGGTGGAGCACCGCCTTTAGTCGAGCACCACCTTTAAGTTGAAGAAATCGACCCCAGGACTTATTC
>NC_142934.1:8075390-8104396 GCF_046866305.1 Octopus bimaculoides | reverse complement strand
TATATATATATATATATACATATATGTGTACTTATATACATGTGTGTATTTATATATATATACATGTATTTATATATATATACATGTATTTATATATATATATACATGTATTTATATATATATACATGTATTTATATATATATATACATGTATTTATATATATATACATGTATTCATATATATATACATGTATTCATATATATGTGTATTTATATATATATGTATTTATATATATATATGTGTATTTATATATATATGTGTATTTATATATATATATGTGTATTTATATATATATGTGTATTTATATATATATGTGTATTTATATATATATATGTGTATTTATATATATATGTGTATTTATATATATATGTGTATTTATATATATATGTGTATTTATATATATATGCGTATTTATATATATATATGTGTATGTATATATATATAAACATATATAAATGTACTTATATAAATATATTTACACGTACCAATATATATATATGAATATATATAAATGCACGTACATACAAAAAGTATTTTATTCTATTCCAGAATAAATTTTGCACTGAATCACAAGACAGTTTTTTAAATATATTTTTACCTTTTCATAACAGCATAAGTACATATAAATCTACCTATACAGAGAGAAAGATAGATAGTTGTACTTAAATATATATATACTTATATTCATTAACAAACATGTACCTATATATATATATATATATATATATATATATATATATATATATATATATATATATATACACATATATATATATATATATATATATATATATATATATATACACATATATAAACAAACTTGTATCTACATATATCATCATCATCGTTTTCCATGCTGTCATGGGTTTGATGGCTTGACTGGGGCACTGGCAAACCAGTAGGCTGCGCCAGGCTCCAATCTGATATATATATATATATACATACAAATATGTACACTTATATATATATATATATACATACCTATATTATACATATATTTATATGTATACCAATTATATATATGTATGTATATCAATTGTATATATGTATGTATACCAATTATATATATGTATACCAGTTATATATATATATATATATATATATATATGTATACCAATTACCTATATATATGTATACCAATTACATATATATATATCCATTCATACTCTTAAATATACGTACATCTGTATATAGATAGACAAACTCATGCAAAACCATAGTTATATACACCTGTAAAAACCATTATGATACCCATTAGGCTGTTGATAATGTATACATGCGATGGCTGGTTTTGTGTGTGTTGTTTCCTGAGAATTGTTTGTATCCTGCTATTTTTCGAGTCATCGTCCGCTGAGATCTTAATTCTTGTCAGGTTAATCATGCTTAAGGAGTTTATACATTACGAAGGATTTGTAGCATCTTTACTTATATCATGCAGATATCTACCTATAAAAGAATGTGTGTGTGTGTGTGCGTTTATATTTAATCCAGAACACGTTTTTCAAAAACTGACCAAAAGCACAAAAATGTCTTACAAAAACGTCTGACATTCTGGCTTCTCTATAATTTTTAAAAAATAGTTTACTTTGAAAAAAATCTCTCTTTGAATATTGTGACTGTATCCAATATTTTTTTAAAACTTTTAAATCTGTGAGTGTGTATGTATGTGTGTATGTATATATATATATATATATATATATATATATATATATACACACACACACATATACACACACACGTATATGAATCACAATCATAGAAAAGACAGGACAGGTGATAGAACAACAATCAAAGTGTATTAGTTTGACACTCCAGAAAAATTAAGATAGTATTTGATGTTTTGAGCTTATGGTATGTGTACGTACCTCAGTAGATCTATGTGAGCATGTGTGTGAATCTATCTGTCATCATCATCGTTTAACGTCCGCTTTCCATGCTAGCATGGGTTGGACGATTTGACCGAGGACTGGTGAAACCGGATGGCAACACCAGGCTCCAGTCTGATTTGGCAGAGTTTCTACAGCTGGATGCCCTTCCTAACGCCAACCACTCAGAGTGTAGTGGGTGCTTTTACGTGTCACCCGCACATATATATATATATATATATATATATACACACACACACACACACACAAACATATACATACATATATATGTATGTATAATTTTATTCTTTTACTTGTTTCAGTCATATGACTGTGGTCATGCTGGAGCATTGCCTTTAGTGGAACAAATTGACCCCCAGGAATTATTCTATCGTTCTCTTTTGCCAAACCGCTAGGTTCCGGAAAAGTAAACACACCAACACTGGTTTCTGTGTGCGTGTGTGTGTATACACGTCAGGCTTCTTTCAGTTTCCAGCTACTAAATACACTCACCACGCTTTCTTCGGCTCGTACAAGACCCTTACCCAACGTGCTACGCAGTGGGACTGAACCCGGAACCATGTCGTTGGGAAGCAAGCTTCTTACCACACACCCACCCCTTTGCCTATATATATATATATATATATATATATATATATATATATATAAATATAAATGAACGTGAGGACGTGCACAAGAAATATATTAATTCGACGCTCGGTGAAAGGAGAGAGTTGTTAACGCTTCGAGCATAGCTCTTCGTCGGAGAGAGAAAAGTCCCAAAATAAAGGAAAAATGAGGAAAAAATCCCAAACAATTCACGTGCGGTTATAGTTCTGAAGTATGCCTAAATACGTATATATGTACCTATATATAGTTCTACATACACATGTGTGTATATATATATATGTGTGTGTATATGTCTATTCATATATATGCTTTATACATGCGTGTATCTATCATCATTATTTAAGATCTTAAACATCCATCAATGTTATACGCGTGTGCATATCTATATGTAAACATGTACATATTAAAGTGGACGTGAAAATGGTGATGATAAGTGCAAAGGAGCTAAAAAAAGGGCCTCAGTTATGAAGTAGTATTTCATTCTATCGACCCCGAAAGTTGACCTCGACAAGATTTGAACTCAGAACTGAAAGAGCCAGAAGAGACATCAAAATCGTAACAACACACAGACACACACATCGCTTTCTTACACATATCAGTAAATATAGGTACCCCTATATACCCGTCAATGTTTATAAACACGCACACATCCATACATACACACCTCGAGTTACCCACACACTTATGTACAGACATAAAAATACACACACACACATCATATCATTATTTATATGCAGTTGAGTCTATGTCCGGTCTCAGAGTGACCAATGGATATATGTATATATATAGCCCGGGGGCTTACAGCAGTGGGACTCAATCAAATGTGCCGCAAGGTGGTACAGAAACTGAAGCCACGTGGTTCCAATATATATTTATATATTAGATGTCAAATATCTTTAACAGGTACACAAATTACTCGGAAGATGGTTTCGTTCAATCATCTCTTGGAATTGTTAGAAATCTTTTAATCGGCAAAAAAAAAAAAAAACAGGCAAAAGAGAACTAGACTTTACGTAACATTTAATTATGCAGAAGTTACACACACACCTGAGATTTTATATATATATACCCATATATATATATATATATATATATACACACACTCACCCATAAATATACATATATATATATATATATATATATATATATATATACTCCCATAAATATACATACATACACAAATATATATATGCATGTACAGATACATGTACATATCTATATATATACAGATACACACATAGATACATCAATACATACATATACATACATAAATACATCGATATATATATAAAAACACATTGATACATGTACATATATATTTATACACATACAAACGTACACGTACATACATATATGTACACATATATAGACATACACAATATGCAAACACACACACACATATATATATATATATATATATTCATACATATGTACACATACATATATATATATACACAAAAATATATAAACACAAATACATACACACTGATATACACATATATATGTCGCGCTTTCAGTTTGTGATTATAAACTGAAACTAGAAAAATTTGTAATGAGACTTATTCAGCAATGTCCAAACAGCCTTCCTCTACACCCGGTTCCGTTTTTTTTTTTCTTTCTTGTTATATATAGTTTGATGAATTTTTTCAAATTTCTATTTATCAACTTCCGAGACTCAGATTCTGCCTCGACTTCTCGCACCACCCCCTCATAAAAAAAAAAGAAAAAGATAAAACGAAAAATAATAAATAAAAAAACACTTTAAATTTTCAACCCACCACCACCACCATTTATTGTTTCTTTTTGGAAATTTTTTTTGGTGGATGTAGTGGGGGGGACAAACTCCACGTTTCAAAATTTCAATTCCGATTGTTTAGGATAATTTTCCACTTAAAATTGATCATCATAAATCAATCAATATATATATATATATATATAAAGATAACTGATCAATCGTATATAACTTAGATATGTTTCGACCAAAGATTATATATATATATATATATGATTGATCATTTATCCTTAAGTCAGAGGAAAACAGAATCTAAGCGATTATACTTTTATAGTGTCGAATAGAATATTCCTGGTAATGGCATATAGCCGGTCAGAAAGTTACTTGATTGTCAGTATCGCCAAGTGCAGTTAACAGACGCGAAACCAATTGTAACTTTTTGACCGGCTATAGACCAGACCATCAGGAATATACTGCCCATCAATATAAAAGTATGTCTCTTTTCTCTCTGTATGTATGTATGTGTATATATATATATATATATATAATCAACAATAAAGCGCCAAACTGACAGAATCGCTAGAGCTCCCATACATCGCATGCTGGCCAGCCTTCGTTCTGGTCTCCACGCTCTGATTTCAAATCCCAGAAAGAGCAGTTTAGCTTTTTAATCCATTCGGTATTGAGATTGTTTTCTCTCTCCCCCCGCTCTCTGTCTCTCCTTACTGTCCTTTTCACACTCACACAATCTCTCACCCTCTCTATCGAAGAAACCGCTCGGTTTAAATGTCATGAAGGCACCCCAACGATCCCATCAGGAGTTTTAGGGTCAAATGCTAAGCCAATAATATATGTATGTATACGTGTGCGTATAGCATATACACACACATACACACGTAGGTATATGTAGGTTACATACCAAGATATTGATTGATTTCAATAACTAAAACTTTTGAGATATACGTGAGCAGGTGCGCATACACACACACACACAGACTTTATCCATTGTACAATACGACAGATTTTTGAATAGTTAAGTACCACCTATAAATAGTAACTGGATAAACATCGCACATATATCTTGGGAAAGTGCCTTCTACTATAGCCCCGAGCTGACCAAAGCCTTGTGAGTGAATTTGCTAAATTGTGTGGAAGTGTAGTATACTCGCATACGTGTGTGTGTGTGTGTGTGTGTGTGTGTTAGTCTCTTCCACACCGCTTAACCAACAGTGTTCGTCTGTTTATGTCCCCCGTAACTAGCGGTTCGGTACAAAGAGACCGAAAGAATAAGTACTAGGGACGATTTGTTCAACTCAACCTTTAAGGTGGTGCCCCAGTACGACTACAGTCCAATGACTGAAACAACACACACACACATATCATATATATATATATATATATATATATATATATATATATATATATATATATATATATATGGCGGAGACACACACAATTACAAAAGCGTGTGAATAATCATTTGGATGAACGAATGCGAATCATGCGGTTTTTATTTGTGAATTACATGTCTGAGACAATGTGTGTTTCGACAACGAGCGATTGTTTTGTATATGAATGTATGTATATTTCTGTAAGAAAGAGAGAGAGAAAAAGAACGATGTATGTTTAATATATAAATTCTACATAAACATATGTGACTATGTTTGAGTATGTGTGTGTGTGTGTAAGAACAACATACTTTCTAAAGATGTCCATAGAAGATATTGCTAATGGCACCAACGATCCCGAGCTTTATCAGTACCTCAGCCTTTCCACTGTCGCGCTAATGCTAATTACTACTCCTGAGCCAGCAGACAAAATCGAAAAGGCGATGACACATTTGCAAGGGGCCCTTTAACACTATCGATCACACTCTCTCACACATATACACACACACACACACACATACACATATATATACATCCGTACAATATGCACCGATATATCTTGGCAGCTGTGTTCAATTTTCTTTTCTATACTTTGTTTCTTCTCTCAACATGATGCGATGGACGAATTGACAGAAGTGAAAATATAAATATACGATGAGATAATATGAACGTATGGTATTATGATATAAATAACATATACGTTGGTATAATTTAAATAAAATATATATGTAATAATATATATAAACACTCAAAAGCGCTGGAAGGCTCCAGCGTAATTAAATCGCATCCTTTTTTTTTTATGTTGGTATCCAGGCTGGAAAAGCCGTTGGGTCGAGGATTAACATGCCCAGTGTACAGCATATCAGCGGCAACAGACGTATATACCTAAATGTACACACCAGAACACATGGTTAACCGAAGTAAATACACAGACACACACACATGTACCTAACTACACATCAAGGGAAAGTAGCTGCACGATCGTTTGACCGGTTAGAAATAGCAGATAAATCTCCCCCCAAAGGAAGGACGACTCCTAGGATAATGCCGTCTTGGATGCACAAGGGTTGAGAGAGAAAAAAAAAAAACAGAAGGAAATACGGGATGATGAGGGCTTCAAACGTCTTTGAATATACGTCTGTCTGTTCGAATTAGGGCTGATGTAGGGAACACTAACATCACCAACATATTTATACAGGTAGGGGGTTAATTGAGGATAAAACGCGCGCATACATAAAAACATATTTCACAGGGTCGGAGGATACACGTTCACTGAAAGACACACACCTTCATAAATACATGTACACATCCAGAATGAAAGAGAGAATAAAATTCGGTTTATACTTAAAATAAATAATACAATAATACTACTACTAATTAAAGCAATAATACACAGCACACTCGAGCCACGCGCGCACCTGCAAATTCACTATATACACATAACATTTCAATATATACACATATTGAGAGAAAAATGAAACACATTCGGAATATAACATTGTATAAATACGTACGACATACATAGAAAATAAATTCAAATTACCTATTCAAAGATTTAGGATACATTTCTCCACACTTTCTTTTTTCTTAATAAACTTTGTTATAAAAAAAAACAACAGAAAAATAAAGTAAAACAATAAAAACTTACCCAACAAATTAATGTTTTTATCTTTTTTTTTTTTAATCCTCAAGAAATCGGTTAATAAAAAGCAATAAACTTTGATGTGATTGTTTTTCTCCTGTCTATAATTTTTCCCTGCGTCAACGTGTGTTAATAATAATAGATTAAATAATAATAAGTCCTGCTTGGTGTTCACAATTCCATCCTCTTAATTTCCTAACACCAGTCTCAGCTATTTATGGCAATAGTCGGCAGACCTAACTAACCGATCATCATTAAAGCACAGTTCCACACACGAAAAACTTAACGTGGAACACGAATCTTATTGAAAAACTAAATATATTTTTTAATTAAAGGCCAAAATAAACTTTTAACTTGTTTTTATCATATTTCAGCGATGGATTCTTTCACTTTAAATAAAACCACAGCCACAGTAGCGACTCCGTTGTTATGCATCGGTTTTGACTTGCCATTAGTGAACCAAGTCCAGGGGGCGCTTTGTCTTTTTTATTATTTTTTAACTTTTTGTTTTCTCTCCCCCTCTCACTCTGACTCTCTTTCTTTGTATTTCTTTCGCTTTCCCTCTCACTTCCCTTTTCTTTCTCTGTCTCTGTTCCTCGCACTCTTTTTCTCCCGGTCTGTTTCTTGCCTTCTCTTTTTCTTTCTCTCTCTCTAACTCTTTTCTTCACTCACTCTCTCACACTGATTCTCTTTCTCTCACTTACTGTCTCTCTCTCTAGTTCATTCTCTTTCTCTTTTTTCTCACTCTTTTCTCGTTACCCCTCTCTATCTCTTTGTCTTTCTTTCACCTGCTCTCTCTCCTTCTCTCACACACACTCTTTTTCTCCCCTTCTTCCTCTCTTTATCATTCGCCTTCTCGTTAAGGGGAGATCACCACGGCTCATCACCCATTCACATTCGCGCTTCTTCACCTCCAAACCATCGCCTTCTACAACTGTTCCTTTCACTCCCACTCAGTCTACACCTTTATCTCGTTCTGTCTCTCTCTCCCTCTTCTACTTCTCTCTACCTCATCCTCCTTCCTTCCAGCTACTTTATATTTACTCATAGATATATCTATCTTTCTATTACTTACAACAACGAAAAGAAGCAAAAAAGTAACTATAGCATCTCGGACATTACATTTCATCACAAAAAAATTATTCATATTTTAGATTACTTAATATCACCACTAAACCATCATCACAAGTCTCTTCGTAGTTTAATAATTATCTTTAATTATATCTCGTTATCGTTTGTTTCGTATCTTCCACCATTTTCTTTCTACCACGCCTGGACTCGCCGAGGAGAAGCGACGGTGAATCATTTTTAACCTTTATTTCTATCAGTTTTTACCGATAAATAATCGTTCTATTTTTATATTTCAGGTGCTAAACTCTCCTTTTTTCATTTGAAACATCTAAAAGCCCTTCATAGTTTCCAGTGTCCATAATAACACCCCATGAACGATTGTCTTGTTACGTTTGAGTGTCTCAGTAATTTCCCTCCTTAAAATACATTTGTTTTTGTTTTAAATGTTTACCATTTAAATATTTACCATTATTACATAATTGACACTGGTTATAATGACAGTTAATTAATTCTCTTTTTTATAATAGTTGATCTTGGAGTACATAAAACTATTAATAATAACATGTAGATATTGGAATCCTGTTTAATTGCTTCCAACCATTCCAAGTTTTTCAAATTTTCACCTGATTACCTCGCCTGCCACTACGTTCTGAGTTCAAATTCCGCCGAGGTCGACTTTGCCTTTCATCCTTTCGGGGTCGATAAATTAAGTACCAGTTACGCACTGGAGTCGATGTAATCGACTTAGTCCCTTTGTCTGTCCTTGTTTGTCCCCTCTATGTTTAGCCCCTTGTGGGCAGTAAAGAATTATATTATTATTATTATTTCTTTTAATTGTAGCTTTTTCATGCAGCTGACGAATGTCGGAATTCTTTCTAACAAGAAATTAATAATAAAGAAGTTACATTTAAAAAAAATATAATAATAATAATCAGGTGAAAATTTGAAAAACTTCAGGTTGTTAGAAGAATTTAACAAACAAAATGCAAATATTGAGTTGAAAAATCGGCACTATCACGCTATTAGATGTCAGAAGTGAAAGTAGTCGCTGTCTGTCTGCCTGTCTGCCTGCATGCCTGTTGCTGCTCTGTCAGCCTGCTTGCCTGTCTGCCTGCATGCCTGCTGCTGGCCTGTCTGCCTGCTTGCCTGCTGAGCTATCTGTGTGTCCGTCTGTCTGTCTGTCTGCTGGTTTGAGTTGATACTTTGGCTTACTTACTGATATCTATCTACTATGTATCTATCTATCAATTATTAGAAAACACAAATTTAATATAAAAACATATTTCCTGAAATTGCAAATTATTTAAAATATAAAAATATAATTTTCAACAGAGAGAATTTATCAAAATAGAAAACAAATGAAGTTTGAAGTTAAGTTTAAAAATAAATGTGATACTTATGCTCCGTAGATACTTATACTCTGTAATGTTTCAAACGCATGGATATAGGTGTCGAATTTGTTCCAATAACTTCTGGAAGATCTCGTCCTTGAATTCGTAACGCCACATGAATTCTATTAGATGTGTTTGCAGCAAATTCCGGGTTGTCCCATTTTCTCTTTTGTTCTGGTTCTTGGCATGTTTCCATAGGCATTCGATGTGATTTGTTGTGGCAAATGTAACCGGATCAACAAAATTTATTGAATGGTTCACGGTTAAATGTCTATATCCTAGCGTGTTTAGTGTATTATATGAACGCCAGAGGTCAGAAATTATTGTTGTTCCTGGTAAAATCCGCTCTTGTATAATTTCTAAAAGGGTATCAGATGATCGATCTTCTACCGCAACTAAAAAACATCTTCTCGTATCTCTTTCTAACGCACCAAACACCCACTGCGTTTTAACCCGATGGCCAACATTATATTTTCTTCTAACAAACGCACTTTCATCTATCTCTACTATTCGGTTTGGTCCGCCTAACTTAATATTTTGCGCAATATAATACTCTGCACATACATCACGGCAGTAATTCCTCCAATCTGTTACAGCTACATTTGCTATACGACATTCCTGGCCTAAATTCTTAGCTAAATCTCCCTTAGCCCAATAATATAATATATCTATAATCTGCTCGCTTTTCAGTTTGCTATTATCTAGAAATGTTCCCTTTCTAATGGAAATCAGTTTTCTACAAGGCCTTCCACATGACCATATCATGCCATCGGACAAATTGTTTTTGGCCACTTCCCTCATGCTAGCTCCACAAGAGGGACATATTTTTTCAGTATTTAACAATCCGTATGTCTTGAGCCAGTGAATACTAGCTGCTGTTGTTGCGGTGGCGATGGCAATGTCGCGGTGATTAATTCCATTTGCACTGGGATATGTAGAAGTCATCGTGAAAAACCTGCAACTAATTTGTTCTCGTGTAGATTTCAATTTGAATTACGCGCGCTTTTGGGTGGGTATGATGGGTATATGTGATTTATTTTTAAAAAACAATAATGAATAATGCAAAAATACATTTATTCATAAAGTTTTAACTGAACATGGAATGAAATATATTTATTTATAAACTTTAAACTGAACTTCATTTGTTTAAATTCTCGTCCACCTTACCTTCGCTTGTTTAAATTCTACGGAATTCTACGGAATTCTACAAGAATTAAGAATTCTACAAGAATTACCCATCATACCCACCAACGAACACCCAAAAGCGCGCGTAATTCAAATTGAAATCTACACGAGAACAAATTAGTTGCAGGTTTTTCACGATGACTTCTACATATCCCAGTGCAAATGGAATTAATCACCGCGACATTGCCATCGCCACCGCAACAACAGCAGCTAGTATTCACTGGCTCAAGACATACGGATTGTTAAATACTGAAAAAATATGTCCCTCTTGTGGAGCTAGCATGAGGGAAGTGGCCAAAAACAATTTGTCCGATGGCATGATATGGTCATGTGGAAGGCCTTGTAGAAAACTGATTTCCATTAGAAAGGGAACATTTCTAGATAATAGCAAACTGAAAAGCGAGCAGATTATAGATATATTATATTATTGGGCTAAGGGAGATTTAGCTAAGAATTTAGGCCAGGAATGTTGTATAGCAAATGTAGCTGTAACAGATTGGAGGAATTACTGCCGTGATGTATGTGCAGAGTATTATATTGCGCAAAATATTAAGTTAGGCGGACCAAACCGAATAGTAGAGATAGATGAAAGTGCGTTTGTTAGAAGAAAATATAATGTTGGCCATCGGGTTAAAACGCAGTGGGTGTTTGGTGCGTTAGAAAGAGATACGAGAAGATGTTTTTTAGTTGCGGTAGAAGATCGATCATCTGATACCCTTTTAGAAATTATACAAGAGCGGATTTTACCAGGAACAACAATAATTTCTGACCTCTGGCGTTCATATAATACACTAAACACGCTAGGATATAGACATTTAACCGTGAACCATTCAATAAATTTTGTTGATCCGGTTACATTTGCCACAACAAATCACATCGAATGCCTATGGAAACATGCCAAGAACCAGAACAAAAGAGAAAATGGGACAACCCGGAATTTGCTGCAAACACATCTAATAGAATTCATGTGGCGTTACGAATTCAAGGACGAGATCTTCCAGAAGTTATTGGAACAAATTCGACACCTATATCCATGCGTTTGAAACATTACAGAGTATAAGTATCTACGGAGCATAAGTATCACATTTATTTTTAAACTTAACTTCAAACTTCATTTGTTTTCTATTTTGATAAATTCTCTCTGTTGAAAATTATATTTTTATATTTTAAATAATTTGCAATTTCAGGAAATATGTTTTTATATTAAATTTGTGTTTTCTAATAATTGATAGATAGATACATAGTAGATAGATATCAGTAAGTAAGCCAAAGTATCAACTCAAACCAGCAGACAGACAGACAGACGGACACACAGATAGCTCAGCAGGCAAGCAGGCAGACAGGCCAGCAGCAGGCATGCAGGCAGACAGGCAAGCAGGCTGACAGACCAGCAACAGGCATGCATGCAGACAGGCAGACAGACAGCGACTACTTTCACTTCTGACATCTAATAGCGTGATAGTGCCGAAAAATCCCTTTGATGGAAGAAGAAATCGAAGGCTGCTCCTGAGACCGAAACCCACATCTGTAAACAAGCACAGCTTTCGATTTTTTCTATCCGAAACGATTTTCAACCAATATTTACCTGCTGTTATTTATAGCTTTATCTGCTTCGAGAACCACTATTACAAAAAATTATTGCAAGTTCTCTCGAAAAGTTTATCTTTCTAATGATCGTATTATTTATTTATTTATTTATTTACTATGGTTATAGTGTTTTGTTTTCTTTTTCACAGATAATTTGGAATCGAAGACGTCCAGTAAACTTTCAAACCAAGAAGTGGAAGGTGTAAGCGAAATATATTAAAGCTGCATAGAAAAACATCACAGCGACTAGAATTACTACAACTACTGCGGCTACTGCTGTTGTTATATTGTTATCACTGTCGCCATGGGTGATCGATACAACATCCACAGCCAGTTGGAACATCTGCAATCGAAATACATTGGAACTGGACACGCGGATACAAATAAATGGGAATGGCTGACTAATCAACACAGGGATAGCTATGCTTCCTACCTTGGCCATTTTGATATGCTCAACTATTTCTCACTGGTGGAAAATGAATCGAAGGCTCGTGTCCGTTTCAATCTGATGGAAAAAATGGTACAGCCATGTGGTCCGCCTCCCGAAAGACCAGAAGATTGAATCATATCGGACTCTACCCCCCACCTTTTTTTTTTCATATGTATAAATAAATTTTTTTTTTTCAATTTCATTCATATTTTCTTATCAATTTACAATTGTTAATTTTTCTCTTTCTCTTGCCATCTTCATTTTACACACATAGACGCATTGACACATACATTTGTAATTTTCCGGCCCAGTTTCGATCTCAACTAATATTTTTCCAACGTGTCCAGTGGCTTTTATAGCTCAGTCGAATCACCTAGTCATTTAGAATCGTAATTAAAGACTACTGATTTCAGTCATGTTGCTACTGCCCTTAGATAAAACGTGATCCCACTTTCTCTCTCTCTAAAAAAAAAAAAAAAAACATAGGACCTAAATAATAAATAAAAATATGAAAACACGGGCTTTGTACTCACGAAAACAACAAAAGTCTTAAAGAAGAAAGGACACATTGCTTTAATTCAGTTATATTAATGTGGGGAAAAGATGAAGTGGACTTTGGAATGCTTATCTTTATATGTCTGTTCAGAGTTGACCTGGAGCTAAGCAGCAAGAAGCTAAAATTAACCATCAACGCGATGGCGTGTCCAATCCATCTTGCAGTTAAGGCTGGAGGTGACCTCGGCTGTAAGCCATTTTCACTTTCACTTTCACTTTAAGTAAGCCTCGTGTCTTCAGATTGAACACAAATGTCTCAGTCTCTCCCGTTTTATTGTGTCATTGCAGTTAAGGGCCTATTTGTAAGAAAACCACTATTTACCCTAAAATTAGCCACCATTACTAAAACCCCTCCTGCTACTCAGTGCTATTATAAACAAACACACGCACGCACTCACTAACGAACGGTTCCAGCGAACTCGACAGTTTGTTTATTTACATATTACAAAAGCAGTAAAACGTGACTGATTCATTATCATGGGTCTTGATCGGTATTAGTTTTAGCTACAGCAATTTTTGTTTTCTTTTTAAGATTCACCATAATTGTTTTGAGTTTTTATTTATTCATTTTTTTTATTAAGATCGTTATATTAATAATGTTACTTAGAAAGTTCAAACACAAATACATTGGCTATGCTGGCATGGGTTGGACGGTTTGACCAAAGCTGGGGAGCTGCACCAGACTCCCATTCTGATTTGACATTGTTTCTACAGCTGAATGCCCTTTCTAATGCCAACCACTTTACAGAGTGTGCTGGGTGCCTTTTACATGGCACCACCATAAGTGCTTTTCACTACTAGAGGGACCAGTCTTAACCCTTCTGCTGTGGAGTACAGCAAGGTGCCAAGTATTTCGGTTTTCTGTCATCTTGCCTGCAAAGCTCAGCATCCTGAGATCATTTTTCACTATTTCATCCCATGTCTTCCTGGGTCTCTCACTTCCATGTAATTTGAGAGATCAGCATTTCTCTAGGGAGCTGTTGTCATCCATCTGCATCACATGACCAAACTAGCGCAGTCTTCTCTCTTGCACACAGCAACTAAAATAGGAATCAGAGGGGCCCATAGGTGAAAAACGGTCGAGAAACACTGATTTTGATAAAATGGTCAATGTGGATTTTCAGTGTGTGGAGGAGGAGGAGAAGGATAATGCAGTTAGGACGCTTCGTTTAACAATTGATGTATCACATTCATTCTTTTCTTTTCTTTTTTTTTTAACATCCATTTTCCATGCTGGCATGGGTTGGACGGTTTGACTGAAAAGTGGCAAGCTGCACCAGGTTCCAATCTGATTTGGCATGGTTTTCTACAGCAGGATGTCCTCCCTAACACCAACCACTCCAAGAGTCTAGTGGGTGCTTTTTACATGCCACTTACAAAACACTGGCATCAGCCACAGCTATGATCTCATTTGGCTTGACAGGTCTTCTCAAAAAAAGCACTATCCAAACATGGCTGACGCCGAGCCCACCTTATTGGCTCCTGTACCAGTGGCACATAAAAAGCACTCACTACACTCTCGGAGTGGTTGGCGTTAGGAAGGGCATTCAGCTGTAGAAACTCTGCCAAATCAAATTGGAGCCTGTTGTAGCCATCCGGTTCACCAGTCCTCAGTCAAATCGTCCAACCCATGCTAGCATGGAAAGCAGACGTTAAACGATGATGATGACTGCATATAAGATGTTCATTTTTCATTCTTAAATGTAACAAAATCTTGTCATGCATCTAATGCGACTGTATTACAGACAGGGTGCCAAGTGTATTAGTGTATGATGAAACATGTTAAATTTGTTTTCCCATAAAATATTTTGGTAAAGTAGGGGTGCATCTTATGTGGATGTTGTGTTTTATGCCAGCAAACGTAGCCGTGTGGTTAGTCACATTGCATTCACAATCATGGTTTAAATTCCCATATTGACTACACATTGTGTTCCTGCACAAAACACTTCGTTTCACATTGCTTCTGTCCATTCAACCATAAGTGAGCAACCCTGCAGTGGACTCGCCTTTCTTCTGATCAGGAGGAATGTTAGCATGCTTGCCTAGCCAGCAGAGAAGGAGCGGGTGGCGTCATTCGAAAGCCAAAACGATGCAAAGCACATCGTGACCATGGGTGTATAACAACATTGGATAGTCTGGTCAATCACATGATCATGTGATATATTTCATCATCGTTTTAATGTCCACCTTTCCATGCTTGCATAGGTCTAATGGAGTTTACTGAGGCAGATTTTCTACAGCCAGGTTTCCTTCCTGTCGCCAACACTCGCTTGTTTACAAGCAAAGTAATATTTCCCCATGGACAGACATGTTCTCGCAGAATGTTGGAAATAAATGGCACTGCTTGTATGACAGTGACAGTCATTTACAACTATTGTGAAATTAAGGCCAGGAGACAGTAAAAGAAATACATGCACACACAGACACATATATTTATATGACAGGCTTCTATCAATTTCCATCCACCAAATCCACTCACAATACACATAGGCATATTATTAAGATCTATGTCATTTTATTTTATGTAATAATATTCAAGCTAATTATAATATTGCATTGGTTTAAACATCCCGTTTCAGTACCCCACAATATAAACTGGTATTCTGTCGGTTACAATGATAAGGGTTCCAGTTGATCCGACCAATGAAACATCCTGCTTGTGAAATCAACGTGCACTCCACAGACACGTGTACCCTTAATGTAGTTCTCAGGGAGATTCAGTGTGATACAGAATGTGACAAGACTGGCCCCTTCGAAATAAAGGTACTACTCATTTTTGCCAGCTGAGTGGACTGCAGCAACGTGAAATAAACTGTCTTGCTCAAGGGCACAACGAGCCACTAGGAATTGAACTCACCGCCTTACGGTTGTGACCCAAATGCCCTAACCATTAAGCCACGTGCCTTCACTACTCCCACAATATTTTACTCTTTACTCTTTTACTTGTTTCAGTCATTTGACTGCGGTCATGCTTGAGCACCGCCTTTATAGTCGAGCAAATCGACCCCAAGACTTATTCTTTGTAAGCCTAGTACTTATTCTATCGGTTTCTTTTGCCAAACCGCTAAGTTACGGGGACGTAAACACACCACCATCGGTTGTCAGGCAATGTTGTTGGGGACAAACACAGACACATAAACACACACACATATATATGTACATATATACGACAGGCTTCTTTCAGTTTCTGTCTACCAAATCCACTCACAAGGCTTTGGTCGGCCCGAGTAGAAGGCACTTTCCCAAGATGCCACGCAGTGGGAATGAACCCGGAACCATGTGGTTGGTAAGCAAGCTATTTACCACACAGCCACTAAGTTCCTTCCTGAGTCTTTGGCTCATAAGGTCGATTTCCCAGAATCCTTTGCATATACATTCCTCCCTGGACAGGACACCAGTTCGTTGCAGAATTACTCGTTTTTGCCAGCTAAGTCGACCTGACCAACATAAAATGAAATAATTTTGCTTGAGGACGCAAAGCATTGATCAGTGCAGGAATTGAAACCACAACCTTACAATCACGAGTACAACATTCTAACCACTAAGCCATGTAACTACACATTGTATGTAATATACAGAATGAGATATCAAATTATACTCTGCAGGAGAGACTAGTCAAGGAGCATAAATAATTTATAGAGAAAATTAGGTGAAAAAGTATTAGGAGAGAAAAGTTAAAATAACCAAACAATGGAACCAGAATTTGTTTAGAATTGGTAATATCTGGACCAAACCGAAAGAGAAGCAAAATCGCAAATATATTTTAATCTATTCATAGTAAAAATGTGAATGGTGTTGACTATTCAGGAACCTACATGTTTATCTCTTTGTCTAGTTTCCCAAACCTTGTAAATACTGGTCGAAAGGTCCACTGTTAAGTCAGATCACCCCATAACCTTTGAAATTACAAAAGCCTGTTATATTATAAGTCCGCAGGGAAAACACCATATGTTCATCGACAATTGCCAATATGCAGTAGCAATAAAGCTGGTAATATTAGCAAATAAACAGCAACTCGCTGTGTATAAATGCAGAGCTGTGAAGACAAGTTGAAGCAAGTGAGTGTGACAAAAGGCGAGATTAAATACAAGAGTTGTGTCGCCAGTTCGGTAACAATAATAATCATTATTGGCGATAAAAGTCATACAACTACATGAGACAAATCAATACAAAAGAAGGAAAGAAAATCAATATATTGAAGATTACCAAGCCTATTTCGTTTCATCTTTTGCAGCCCTTTTCCTCTGAGCTATTAAAGTATCGCAACAAAACACTGACCGCGCAAGTAGATGAGAAGATACAAGAGAAAGACAGAGAGGATTGTGACAGGCGGGGGGAGGGGACAGAGAGAGAGAGAGGAGGGGGAGGGATTGTGTATTCTGTATTCTATTGAGATGGTCTTTTACCATAACATCTCACTGATTATATCTTTGTATATTGTCATGCCTGCTCAGGTATAAATTGTTGAAGTTACTACAACTAGTAGTAGTAGTAGTAGTAGTACTGATATGATGAAGTTAGTTTCAGAATTTTGTTTTTTTTTGTTTTTGTTTTTTAAATATAAGTTAGCAAATCTATCCATGTTATATCTATGCTATGATATCAGTTATCAATTATTTTGAATTCCCCCTCTGTAGGCATTTTTGCCATATCGTATTGGTGTTTGTTGCATTTCATGTTTGACGAGGTGGAGCCTGCTAAAGAGGGTGGAGGGAGGGGGTCCGGTCCAAGTTAGCTTGCAAAAAAATAACAATATGGTGGGGAATAAACATAGACATACATTCATATATATATACATACATATATATATATATATATATATATATATATGTATATATATATACAGGTTGACCACAAGGTCTGGGTACATGGAGTAAATAAAATCATAACATAAACAATTAAATATAAGAAATAATAATTTCTTAAAGTATGTGTTAATCCCCATGTACCCAGACTTTGTGGACACCCTGTATCATCATCATCATCATCATCATCATCATCATCATCGTTTAATGTCCGCTTTCCATGCTAGCATTGGTTGGACGATTTGACTGAGGACTGGTGAAACCAGATGGCAACACCAGGCTCCAATCTAAATTTGGCAGAATTTCTACAGCTGGATGCCCTTCCTAACGCCAACCACTCAGAGAGTGTAGTAGGTGCTTTTACGTGTCACCCGCACGAAGGCCAGTCAGGCGATACTGGCAACGGCCACGCTCGAAATGGTGTCTTTTATGTGCCACCCGCACAAGAGCCAGTCCAGGGGCACTGGCAACGATCTCGCTCAAAAATCCTACGAAGGCCAGTCAGGCGGTACTGGCAACGGCCACGCTCAAAATGGTGCATCTTATGTGCCACCCGCACAAGAGCCAGTCCAGGGGCACTGGCAACAATCTCACTTGGCTTGCCGGGTCTTCTGACGATGATTGCCTCATCTTATCAGATGATAGCCATCTCGCAATGAATTAATTGTGAGACCCCTGTACGTCACTGAATTTAAGTGACAAAAATCACCATAGAAGGTTCCGTTGACAAGCATTGCAAGATGACTGTTACTAATTTGTCAGTCAAATCATCATCATCATCATCATCATTCAACATTCGTTTTCCATGTTGGCATGAGTTGGACGGTCTGACTGGATTTGGTGAGCCACAGGGCTGCATCAGGCTCCGGTCATCTTGTTTTGGCATGGCTTCTACAACGGGATGCCCTTCCTAAACACAAACCACTTTACAGAGTGTACTTGGTGCTTTTTGCGTGGCACCAGCATGGGTTCGTATTATGAGACGCTGGTATTGGTGTTCTTTTACATGGTGCTGAGACAGGTGCTTCTCTATGCATATATATATATGTGTGTATATATATATGTATGTACATATATGTATATATATGTGAGTATATATATATATATATATATATATATTCAATAATAGGACGAATTCTTTTACAAGAATTTATCAAGTAGCTAGCGTGAAAAAACCTCATAAGGGAAAAAAATCCATCATTTATTCCCGAAATATATATATATATATATATATATATATATATATATATATATATATATATATATATATATACATATATATACATACAGATATATACACATGTACACATATATATATACACAAACATATATATACATGTATATACATACATACATATGTATACATACTTATACATATACATATATATATATATATATGTGTGTGTGTGTGTGTGTGTTTATATATCTATATTATCATTATCATATAGATATGATGACAATGACAAATAAATAAATGACTTTCTTATGAGCTTCATCAGCTTGAATATATTGAGTCCTACATCAGGTTATTAGTATCACGAAATATATATTTATATATACATATATATGTATTTACATGTTAGTATTTTTTTCCAGCCATTATTACAAATCAACCGTTACAAATGTTGATGGTGATGATGATGATGACGATGATGATGATGACATAATATGAAACGAATATTCAACATTTAGTCTAAGTTTCCATGTTTTTCACACGGTCAACAAACTGTTTTCTCATATTCTAACAATTCATTATGATTGTGTGAATAAAGTTTCCCTCTTGTTTTCATTTTGCTTCATTATGTGTTTGTGTGTGTGTGTGGACGTGTGGACGTGTACACGTGCATGTGTGTTTGTGCGTATTAAGATATAGATGGATAGACAGACAGACAGACAGACAAATAGAGAGAAAGCAAGAGAGAGACAGAAAGATAGATAGATAGGTATAGACAGACAGGCAGACAGATAGCTAGACAGACAGACAGCTAGACAGAGAGACAGACGGATAGATGATTGATAGATAGAGAGATAGATAAAAATAGATAGATAGATAGATAGATAGATAAATAGATAGATAGATAGATAGATAGAGACAGTCAGACAGACAGACAGACAGATAGATAGTTAGATAGATAGATTGAGATAGATAGATAGATAGACAAATAGATAGATAGATAGATAGATAAAAATAGATAGATAAAAATAGATAGATAGATGGATAGACAGATAGATACAGACAGATAGATAGATAGATAAAGACAGATAGTTAGATACATTTCTTTTATTAGCCACACAGGGCTCAACGAAGATGGGACAAATACAATGTAGAGCTTTTCTTTTTGGGAGGGGGAAGGAAGGAAAAAAAAAAAAAAAAAAAAAAAATGGTGGTGTCGATCAAAAGGGATCGTAGGAAGGGAAAAAGGGGCAGTTCGATCAAAAGGGATCGAAAAAAAAGAAAAGGAAAGGCCGATCAATAGGGATCGTGTATCACAGTAATGTTCTCGTGTAAAAAGAGGGGAGGACAGTTTAGGTTTAGCCGTGGAAGGAAAAGCCCACGGAAAAGATCACGGTAACCTTGGTCAATATTCTCATTGAAGAAACTATAACAGTAAGTGACTCTCTTTTGCCTTTTTGTTTTATTTTTTTTTTCTTGTTCATAGGGTTATGCTCAAGATGGCTCCGTCGTTCACACGTGCCATCCTTGCTACATTCACCCATCTTTTTTTGAAGCATTCACTAGACAAGACTTCCCTTTCTACTCTCAACTTCCTCTTCAGGTGATACTTGAAGAAGTTGATGAGAGATTGCCCAGAGAGGAAAGTCTTTGTCTCTAGACCTTTCAGACGCGTCCACCATACACATTCTTTCGCCATAGCCACAAGTACGATGAAAATAGCTCTTCCTTCCCGTTTAAAGGAAGGAGGCGCGACAATATTCACGATAGACTCGGCTGATAGACCGACTCGTCCCACACGCGATAGCAGTTGTTCGACGTAAGCCCACAGCTCGGAAATGGTGGGACACTGTACGAGTGCGTGCAGAACGGTTTCGTCGCTCTGCCGGCATCTCGGACAGGTCGGCCCCGTGTTTCTCGAGCCATGCCTGTAGAGCTTATCCCGAACGGGTAGTGCTTCTCGATAGCACTGCCAGGCCAGGGATCTCTGGAAGTTGTCCATAGGTCCCGGCCCGAAGGTCGTCTTAAACAGGCGGGTCAGGTATTCCTCGTCGACGCCCAGGTTCGCCCCGAGATCGTCGTCGTACCTTCCCTCCACTAATCCACTATAGAATGCGTTAGTTGTGATGCAGTCGCTCAAGGTTGACCCGGGTTGTTGGAGTTGCCGAAGAGCAGCGCGACACTCGCGGTGCCATTCGCCCTTCCTCGGCCTCTTCTTGATCCATGACTGCAGTTCGGTCATGGAGACGAGCTGCGGGAAAGCGCGCCGCACAAACGGTGACCACACCTGTTCACCGCTGTCTACGTAGAGCCGGAGATGTCGCAGTCTCAGCGCGTGTCTGCGCATCATCAACCACGGCATGCCCAGTCCTCCTTTTAACGGGTGTTGGCAGCAAACGGATCGCCTAACCATCGGAACGCTTCCTTTCCACAAGAAGCGGAAGAAGATGCGCTCCAGTTTGGTGATGGTAGAGTCGGGACAAGGAACGACGGTCAGGTGGTAGTAGATGACGGACGCGATGTACGTGTTCGCCACCTCCGCCCGACCTTTCAGGGAAAGCTTCCTCTCGGCCCATTGCCGGGCTAGAGTGGCCACCCTTCTCGTTATCTCGTCCCAGTTCTTCTCCGTTTGGAGGTCTGGACCAAACCAGACCCCGAGCATCTCAACCGGACCGTCAGTCCAACGTCCCACGACGGAGGCGCTACTTGACGGCATGGGGTTGCTTCTCCAGGTGCCGAGCCGCAAGCCCACTGACTTATCCCGGTTGATTTTCGCTCCCGTTACCGCTTCATAGTCTCTCAGTGTCTCGCTGACAAGCTCGATGTGCTTTTGGCTAGACACTATGACGGTGACGTCGTCCGCGTATGCCGACACGCTCGTCCCGCATCCCAACTCTCGCAGGATGCCCCTCAGCGTCGCCAGCTTCCGCAGTAGTGGCTCGAGAGTCAACACGTACAGAAGCGACGAGAGGGGGCATCCCTGACGGACCGAACGTGCAATGTCGAAGGGTCTTGATAGATGCCCATTGACGCGAACTACCGAACGGATGCCTCTGTACAAGGCAGCCATCCAGCCGCGGAAAATGGGACCGAAGCCGGCTGCTATGAGGACAGCCTCCAAGTATTGATGGTCTACCCTATCGAAAGCTTTCGATTGATCTAAATTGATCAGGGCCCCACCCATGCCAGGTTCCTTAACTACCCTCTCTATGATGTAGCGCATCAGATGGAGGTTGTCATGGATGCTCCTGCCCGGCACCGCGCACGTTTGCGCCTTGCCGATCAGTTTCTCGATGACAAGCGCCAACCGCTTGGCTAACACCTTGGCCAAAATTTTCAAGTCTGCATTGAGCAGAGTGATGGGCCTAAAGTTATCTATGACGTCCCCCTTGTTTGGATCTTTCTTCAGCAGCGTTACGGCTCCTCGACTCACAAAACCGGGAATGCTCCCGTTTTGCTGCCAGTTGCAGTACACCGCCACCAAGACGTCTCCAAACAAGTCTGGCTTACAGTTGTAAAGCTCGTAGGGCAGACCATCCAAACCCGGAGATTTGTCCCTCGAGCATCCCGCCATCGCGTCCCTCACTTCCGCCGCCGTGATGGCACCTTCGCAGCACTCCGCCTCTCTTGCCGAGAGTCGTGGCAGGCTGTGCAGGTAGGCACTGAAGTCCACCCTGCGTTCTCGCTCGCCATTCGTCCCAAACAGTCGAGCAAAGTGCCGCTGAAAGGCCTCACACATTTTGCTTGGCTCGAGCAGTTCGCGCCCCTGTTCGTCCACCAGAGACCGAATGGTGGCTTTGTTGCCCTGTTGCGCCTCCGCCACCCGGGCCTCTCGTGCGGCTCCAACACCTTCGTTTCTTAGAGCACGCATCCTAGCCCTGACAACGCACCCTTCGTGTTTGGCGTTGAAGTGTTGGTGAAGGGCCAACCTCGCCGCCAAAACGTCGGATGCGATGCCACTTCTAATTGCCTCTTCTAGCTTCTTAACTAGTTCACCCTCTACTCTGTTTCTGTCTATGGCTAGTGCTTTGCTATACCTAACCGCTTCCGCTTTTATTGCTCTCTTGAGGGCAAACCACCATTTGTTATTGATGATGGCTCCTGTCAAAGCCCTCTTTACTAACGTGCTAATCCGGTCTCTGAAAACTGGTCTCGACGGGAAAGACGCGTTTAGTTTCCAGTAACCGGAGCCCTGCCTATGTGTCTTATCTAAGTCTAGCGTACACGTCACAAGTTTGTGATCCGTGTAGCTGACTATGTGAAATTGTGGACACCCTATGCTATCTCTATCTACTCTCCTACACAGTATTCTATCTAGATACGATCTCGACGACCTGATGCGGTTTGTCCATGTCCACATTGATAAAGACAGATAGTTAGATAGATAGATAAGTAGGTAGATAGATAGATAGATAGATAGAAAAATAGATAGATAGATTGAGAGATAGATATACTCTTTACTCTTTTTCAATTTTGTATAAAAATTTGTGTAAAAATTTGTACAAACTTTGCGTAAAAATTTGTGAAAAGTTTGTGTAAAAATTTCTACAAAATTTGTTCCCAGGGAACTTAGTGATGACGAGAAGCAAAGATGTGTTAGAAACAGCAAGGAGGTGGTGTAGCTCATTACCTCTAGTCCAAGAGTACTTGGATCTCTGGTGACCTGCAATAAAAGCTGGATCTACTATTTTGATCCAGAGAACAAGAGACAGTGTACCCAATGGAAGCATCCTGGCTTCCCCAGATACATGAAGGCCAGGAAAAGCATGGAAGCTCATGATGATCCCCTTTTTTCAACAGTAAAAGCATCGTCTACACTCATTAGGTTCCATCTGGCCAGTTGTTCAACAAAGAGTATCCTCTAAGCTTTCACAGCCCTTCATCTAGGGCAACATTGAGGAGGTGATGACTGGAGGACAAAGGGCTGCCCAGCACAGAGCTAGTATGAATTTTCAGCACCTTGAAAGCTATGCTTGTGGAGTGCAAGCTACTGGTAGGGTTTTCCATGCTGGACAAGTCAAAGGATAGTGGCCAAGCTAATATGGATCACTTTGTCTCAGAGGTAAAAGTGGGTTTTCTTGGGGGCCAACATCCCTATCTAGAAAAAGCAAGGTTACAGATGTATTGTTGGCAGTTCAAATCCAGCTGGACCTGACAGAAGAAAGCCTTCCCTGGGGGAAACAGAAACAGGATATTGAGGCAGAACTGTAAAAGCAGGGATCCAGTTGGAAGGGAGCAGAAAAGGGATTAGAGATTAGTGGAGAAGGATTATCAATGGTTTAAGTTTCATAAGGACTGAAGGGCTTTAGTGAGTAGTAGGGTGGAACATTGTGAAAGGTAGCATCTTAGTCAAGCACACAACACCGTATCCACTCCAGGAATTGAACCCATGACCTTATGATTATGAGCCCAACACCCTGACCACTGGGTCATGCACTTTCAAACACACATACATACATGTGTGTGTGTGTGTGTGTTTTGCTAATGTATTGGCTGGCAAAGGATGTAAACATTGGTGAGGAGACCGAAAGAGCCAGGCTCTTTGAATAGAGTTTCTTGCAATGTTTGCTCTGGATTGAATTCAACACTTCCTTGTCATTCTCTGCCAAAATGCTATGAACCTATGATTTGTTCATTAGAAGTGTGAGTATCCAAAATTCGGGCAGCAGGATTTATAGCTGTTGGCATTTAGGAAGTTTGGCAAACATCCATTCCAGAAAATGGTGCCTTGGAAGCTAGGCTAACACAAATTTTAGACAAGGATTATCAGGGAACAGAATAATATTTAGGGAACACAACAGGCATTTAGGGAGTCTAACAAAGACTTATTCAATTCAAGAGAATGACAGTTTAGAATTTAATCAAACATTTTTTTCTAGGAAATAACATTTTAGAAGCTAAGATCCATTGAAAAGGGATTTGGCTGGCAGTGGGCTCCTTCATTATAGACGGGGGACTCAAATTAGTGTTAAGGGTACTATAGATCAGTTTCCTGCTCAATGGTGTTATAGCAGGAAGTATAAGCACTCTCATCAAAATCTTTACAAATGAATTTAGCGAACCCCAACATTATCAGATGGGAAAAAACACGAGTAAGAGACAGAAATGTGCATTGTTCACAAATTATAATATATTAAACACGAAGAGGTACATCTATAAAATTGGCAAATTTCTCATACATTCCTTGTTCTTCTTGTGAAGTAGGTTTTATTTTTATTTCTATTTATTTTCTTTCTGACATATTTACATTCACTTTTTCCCATACTAGTCTAGACTAGATGTTGTACTTTTTTTAATTTCCTTTTATAATTTCAAAGAATCTATTGAGGTAAAACTTGTCTTACCTTCTATCATAATTTCATTCATGACTCTGATGAATTATAAGAAAATCAATTACACCCCCAGACATCATTGTTGCTTTATTTCGTTGACCCCTGGAAGGTCAAACAGCAAATGTCACTTCAGCACTATATGAAACTAGAATGTACAAGAAGAACCATGGCCAAATAATGCAATTTGTCCAACATGCGAGTAATTCTGTCAATTGAATTCTAAGGCTCTCATCTCTTGTGGTGAAGTGATTGATTTGGGTTTGATGGAAATATTTTGTTGTATCACCAGTTGTTATGATGATACATTTTTACACTATAACCGTGTAGTCACAATAAAACATATAACGAAGCTGGGTAACAACAACGTAACAATCCAACAAACTCTTCACAAACTATACAGAAACCAACAAGCGATATTCCAACAAACTACCAAAATGACACCTTACAACTTCCTGCGATTAACGCCTACTCTGTTTCCCAATCTCACCCAGACCGCCCAGACTATTTATAGTCGTTTGGTCAGTCTATTCTTGCAGGAGGTGTCGTGACTCTATCCACAACACAAGGATAATCTGGATCTCGACTGAAGAGAGAAAACTCCGATTGACATGTCCTTGTTTCCTTGTATCGTCTATCTGGATGCTTTGTCCCCTTTCGTGTATCACCTAACTGCCTGGATGTTTTGCGTCCTTGTCCCATTTTGTATTATTTATACATATATATATGTATATATACGATGGGCTTCTTTCAGCTTCTGTCTACCAGATCCACTCACAAGGCTTTGGTCAAATTGAGGCTATAGCAGAAGACACTTGCCCAAGGTGCCATGCTGCAGGACTGAACCTGGAACCATGTGGTTGGGAAGCAACCTTCTTACCACACAGCTGCACCTATGTATGTTTTTGTGTTATGTTCACCGTCCCCCAGCCTTGCTTGATAACAGGTGTTGGTTGGTTTACATCTCCAAGGATTAGCACTTCAGCAAAAGAAACCGATAAAATGGGAAGCGGACTTTAAAAAAAAAAAAAGAACGTATTGTGGTTGCACAACACTTCATGGTGGTGCCCCAGCCTGGCCACAGACTCTTGACTGAAACAAAGTAAAAGATAACAGAAGCAATAAGAGATGAAAGATAATATGGACAAATGACATCTTGGATTCCACCATTACCAAAAAAAGAATAAATAAATAAAAAATAAAATAAATAAATATAGCCTCGGATAAAGGTAAAAAAAAAATAATTAAAAAAAATGAAGGCATTTATAACAAAAGCTGAAAAAAGATAAAATATTAGTTGATAAATGAGAATACCTTGCAGGGTAGACATCATATAGAAATTATATGCAGATATCTGGAAAGTGGGGGAAAAAAATGTTTAATGTTACATAGTTCGTGTAATTTGATTGTATGTCAAACATACGATACATTATTAAAGAGAACGGCATTATAACTCCGACAGCCAACGATTCTAACAGAACATGTACACTTACTTTGGATTTCATTCTATAAAAACACACACACACACACACACACACACACACACACATACACACACACACACACACACACACACATACATATATATTGTCTTTAACTGTGTGTATATATATGTATGCATATATATGTATATATATATATATATATATATATAGAGAGAGAGAGAGAGAGAGAGAGAGATTGCATATAGTGTATACAAAGACATATATTCTTTCATATATATATAAATATATCTCGATATATATATATATATATATACAGAGAGAGAGACAGATAGATATATAAATAGATATATAGAGTGTATACATATATATGTGTATGTGTGTGCTTATATATATATATATATATCTGTATGTATATGTGTGCATATATATATATATATATTTATCTCTCTCTCTCTCATATATACACACACACACATATAGTTATATATATTGAGCACAGTGTGTAATTGATCTTTTTCTTGAAGACATGTGTAGTCTACAATTCGATTGTGTGTTAATTACTCTGTAACATTAAACCTTCAGAGTGTATAGCCCACAGGTCACGTGAGATCAACCAGGGCACATTCTGTGAAGAGAAGCTGGAAATAACATTTCTTTTTAAGAGAGCAAAGAGGTAACTTAGTGGAGGCACATGGCCTAGTGGATAGAGCAGCAGACTCACAGTCAAGGGATCACGAGTTCAAATCTCAGACCAGGCAATGTGTGTGTTTATGAGTGAAACATCTAAGCTCCATGCGACTCCGGCGGAAGGTAATAGTGAATTTCTGTTGACTCTTTCGCCACAACTTTCTCTCACTCTTTCCTCCTGCATCTAGCAGCTCACCTGCGACGACCGGGAAACCGGGAAACCGACCCTTATGAGCCAGGCATGGCTCGAGAAAGAGCAAACAACAACAAAGGGGTAACTTGATTCGCCTTACTAAAGGTGGGGCAGCTCTCTTCTGAGGTTGGAGATGACCACTGTTACAGCTATCATCACCACTGCCACCACCACCACCATTACAACAACAACCACTTCCACTACAACCACCACCGCTGCCACCACAACCATCACCACCACGTACATCATCACCACCACTACCACCACCACCATTACCACATCATCTCACTCCCACCCCACAACACCAACACCACCACCAGCACAACCAACGCCAGCACCATCGCCGCCACCTCCGCCACTACCACCGTTACCATCACCACTGCCACCATCACTTTCATACTACCACCACCACTACCATCACCTCCACCACTGCTACCGCCGCCACTTCTGCCTTCACCACTACCACCACCAACACCACCACCACCAACACCACCGCCACCACCACCACCACCACCACCACCACCACCACCGCCATTAATCTTGATTTGGCTTCCTGTAAATAGATACAATGCAGGAGGAGTACAGCAAGCCATTGTAAGCCAGAGATGATTGCCAGCCTCTTTTAACCATCCCCCAGAATCTGTAAATAGGTCCAGAGTGGAAGGACAAAACAGCATTGTAAATCCGAGATGTTGATCACCGACCATCACCGATGAGGATGGCAGATTGCTACATGTCTTGCTGCTGAAGATACTTGGCCTGGTGGTTAGGGTGTTGCACTCTAGACTGTGAGGTTGTGGTTTCAATTCCTGGATTATGTGGGGATGTTGTGTTCTTGAGCAAAACTCTTCATTTCATGTAACCCCATCTAAAGCTGATGGAATGAGTTGTCTTACT
>NC_142934.1:8047890-8070390 GCF_046866305.1 Octopus bimaculoides | reverse complement strand
ACTCTTACATATGTGTGTATTAGTGTGTATGGGGGGGCATGTGTGTCTTTGTGTTTGTCCCCCTGCTTGACAACAGCTGTTGCTTTGTTTGTGTTCCTCTAACTTAGTAGCTCAGCAAAGAGACTGATAGAAGTAGCATAAGACCAAAAACGAATAAGTACTGGGGTTGATTTGTTCGACTGGAACCTTTGAGAAGGTGCCCCAGCATGGCCACAGTCCATTGGCTGAAACAAGTGAAAGAGAAAAGATAAGTGGCTACTATAAGACATTACATAGAATTCCTTGGAAACAAGGATTATTCTTCATGTAAACACTAAGAGCTTTCTCTCATTTGTCTTAACTAATAAACTTCTAATTATCTATGAAGAATATATAATAAACGAATAAATAAATAAATAAAACATTACACATTCCATGAATTTCTACCAGGGTGTAATTGTTTCCATCCTTAATGAAATGCCTCACTTCAGAAAAATGTTTAATTAATTAATAAGTCACTGGCTGGATCATACTGAAGATTTCTGAAAGGAGTGAAATAGTACCATACATTATTACCACTTACTGGAAATTCTGAGAACTTTTTATAAAGCAAGCATTAATAAATCCTATGCATCTGTTTCACTCTCTGTACATGTATATATATTTTTCTGCAGGGGTGTGTATTCCGGGTGTATTAGGTGTGTGCTGCACACCCACCACAAAGAGCAAATTCATTATAGACATTAACCTTGTTCATTAATTTAATCACAAATCTTAATAGAAAACTTTTGCTTGAAATTTGGAGGCACTGAGTTTGGTAGCACACCCAACACAAAAATCACCACATACCACTGTATTTCTGCATGTGTGCACATGCACATGAGTGTGTGCGCATGTTCCCCACCAGTGCCAAAAAGTACCTTCTCCAACACTAGATGAATGTCCAGTTAACTTAATTAGCCATAACAAACCATCAGTATTTAAACAGCTGCACCCACTTCTTACATTCTCCAGTAAGGTGTGTTAAAGAGAGAGACTTAGCAGCTATTTCTAACAAGTTGAATAGCCCTGTAGAGGCCATCTAACCAACAGGTTAGGAATTCTGTACCGTGATAAGTGAGAACCAGAATATGAGCCACTGAAATAATTGAAAAATGTTGTTTTGGCATGAATTTTAATTATTTGATTTAATTATTTTTTTTTTTTCACATAACGATAAACAAATGTTAGTGAATCAATTAAGGTTTGATTTTTTTAAACATAAGTCATGGTCTATTAGTGTAAATCACCGCAGAAAATCCAATTAACGAATATGGTTAAAAAAATTGTTTATTAATTGATTCAAAAGCTACTATAGTTTAAAAAAGAAAAAAAAATTGGAGGTAAATTAAAAGTATAGAAATTAAAGGCATCATTATATGTATATATATATATATATATATGTGTGTGTGTGTGTGTGTATATGTATATGTATATATATATGTATATATGTTTGTATATGTGTGTATATATTATATATATACATATATATATTTATATATATCTATATATTCATATACATGTATGTGTGTATATATATATATATATACATATATATACTATATATGTATGTATATATATATATATATATATATATATATATATATATATATATATATATATATATATATAAAAAAGAGTATATATATACACACACATATGCATATATCTGTGTATATATATATATATATAAATATATATATATATATATATATATACATATACACACACTTATACACACACATGCGCGAAATTGGTTGAAAATATCGGATTGAGGTAAAAATGATACATACCTGTCTTAAGTATGATGGAAAACAGTGAATGGAAGAAGTTAAACAAAACAAAAAAAAATAACGAAATAAAAAACAAAATAAAACAGAAAACAAGAAAAAGGAAAAACAAACATTAAAAAAAGTCATTAAATTGCAGGGAAAAGAAATTAAAATGACCTGTGTTATTATTTTCTTTGTTTTGTTTTTTTATTATTTTTATTTCAAATAAAAATTTAAAAAATAATAATCATCAAGAACAAAGATAAAATAAATATGTCAGAAGAAAATATAACGAAATGATATAAAACTGGAAAATAAATAAATAAATTATGAATAAATATATAAATAAAAAGTTAACTAACAATAAAAACAGGTAAATTACTGGAAATGAATGAAAAATAAATGAAAAGTAAATGAGAATTAATTCGGTGATGTTCAGCTAAAGGCAGAGAGAGTATGTAGGAATGTTATAAACATCAAACTAAATACCTGGTGGTATTATTTTTGTGTTTATATTGTGAACTGATTCTGCTCCTCACCACCACTCCACCCCCTGCCACATCACTCTACGGTCAGTGAAATTAAGCCTCTCATCATTGCCTGTCACTGTAATTATCATCATCATCATCATCATCACCGTTGTCGTTGTCGTCATCGTCGTCGTCATCATCATCATCCTCAACATTGCCACAAAAATCCATCACCAACCCTGCCATTATCATCGTCATCATCATCAATGTCATCAATGTCATCATTGTTATCATCGTTGTCGTCGTCGTCGTTATCATCCTCCTCCTCCTCATCGTCATCATCATTTTCATCATCATCATCATCACCATTGTCATCAACATCGTCATCATCATCATCATCATCACCATCGTAATCAACACCATTATCATCATCGTCATCATCGTCATCATCGTCATCATCATCCTCATTATAATCATCATCATCGACATCATTTTCTTCATCAGCATCATCATCGTCGTTGTCATCATCGTCGTTGTCATCATCATCATCCTTTTCATCACCACCACCACCACCATCACTAACACCATTGTAACACCACCATCACTTCACCACCATTACTGCCATCATCATCATCATCATCACTCCCCACCATCACCACCACAATTTTCATTGTTGCTTCATCATCTAGATCATTATTTTAAAGTTCACTTTTTCATGCATGCCATTGGTCAAAACAGCCGAAGCAATTAGATGCCCTTCCCAATGCCAACCCTCACTTGTTTCCAAGCAAGGTCATAATGCTTAATTCTATTGAACAAGGAACCAGAAACATTCCATACTTGGTTACAATGTATTATCTTTGTTTACGAAGTTTGCTCAACATGCTACGACATGTCAAGAAACCTAGATGTGCTTTTGTAGTTGACTGCGAGCGTTAGACAAACTTGTATTGATGGCGTAACTGTTGCCTTTTGTTTCTTTGTTTACAGTCAGTGAACATCTAACCCAAAGATAAATACAAACTCACATAAACCTATATTAACACACACACAAATTTGGCATACATACATACATACATTTACATACATACATATATGCATTCATACATACAAACGCACTTACATAAAAATGTACATACATGCATGCACGCATGCATACATACAAGCGTATATACATACAGACATATACATACATACATACATACATACATACATACATACATACATATATACATACATACTGGATGTAGGTTAGAAACCAGTTCTTTCTCAACTGGCAAGAAATCTTGAAATGAAACTGAATAATGACATACATACATACAAAGAATAAGTCCTGGGGTCGATTTTCTCGACTAAAGGTGGTGCTCCAGCATGGCCGCAGTCAAATGACTGAAACAAGTAAAAAAAAAAAATACATAGCTTGATCATAAGACTTGGAAAGCAGCTTCTTGAGCAACACTCTTTGTCTGATAACCTGGAATACATGCCCAAAGAAGTCGCACGTCTCTACTGCAACATTTCATGAGATGAAAGGATGAGCCTATATGAGCAGAAGACTATGCATGGATATGTTAGTAGAAAACTCTGTGATGATACTATCATCGATGATCAAAGCGGTTTATCATGGACGAATAGCTGGATTATTACCTTCCAACTCCTGCTGCAGATGCGCAACATCGCTGGAGTTCTGTATTTTCTGCGAGACTTTCGTGTCGTCTGCGTAGCTTGCAAGGGTGGCTATCTGGGCACTTGAGGGCATATCTGAGAGGGCCACTATAAAAAGCAGTGGTCCCAAGACAGTGCCCTGTGGAACACCGCTCACTATTTGTGTTTTCATTGAGGTGGTTCCATAAGCCACTACTGCCTGACTTCCATCTTTCAGAAAGTTATGTAACCACTCTCCAAGTTTTCCAGCTACGCTGATATCACGCAGTTTGTGGCATATCATACCATGATCCACTTTACCAAAAGTTTTTGCAAAATCAAGGTATATTTATGAATAAGTTGATAAATCAATTATTAACCATTAACTCTCCATTTCTTTTCTTAATTGAATATAGATATGCTTAATATATACCTATTTATTTTAGGGAAATTTTTTTCCCAATAATATAAGGTAAAAAACCAATGTAATCTTGGATGTAATCATCTCTTCAAGAGGTTAATATACTCTGTTTCCATTAACTTATATATATATATATATATATATATATATATATACACATGCTATATGCTATAATTATAATCAGGGGTCAGCTAATTGCTTCACCACGCACCGAATTTTAAAATAGCAGTTAAAATACTTTTTCCGATACCATAAACATCTCCCAGACAGTAACACACTTTTTTTTTACATAGGCAAAGAGAAAAATAACGAATCCACATGACTTAGATTAGCTACATAATTAATTAATTGATTAATTAATTATTTATTTTATCCTTTTTATTATTATTGAAATATATATATATATATATATATATATATATATACACACACACACACACATATAATAATGATATTATTAGGGATAAAAATCCAAATTTACAGGTATTTACTTTGTATTATATTTTACTTATTTATTGTGCTTTTACTTATTAATTTTTCTATATGTGACAGTGGATTTTCATCGATGAGTTCATGAACCCTGGTTCTTTTCCCTAAAACTATATATACACACATATATATATTTCTGAGTTCCACCTACAGATAACATAGAACATAAGGCAGTAACCCAAATACAACTTTAACATGAAATAACTTCTAAAATACCAAATTTTGTCGAAAATGTTCAAAGTAAACCATGTTCTGCCTGAGACATTCCACCAGAATACGAAGTCTCAAACTGTTAAGTTAAAGAAAATTAATTAATAAAATCTGTGGGCCAAACTGAACAGATCTCATTCACGCAGTGGGACAAAAACTCCTAACTTCTTGTTGCCAAACATAAATAGTCCGTACTCTTGATACCAATCACATAAAAGTACAATAGTATATTGTCAGTTTCCTGATCATTATCATTTAACGTCCACCTTTCCATGCTTGTCTGGGTCAGATGGGATTTGTCGAAGCAGATTTTCTAAGACCAGATGCCCTTTCTGTCATTGACTCTCACTTATTTCCAAATAAGGTAATATGTCCCCATGGCTGAACATTTTCTTTTACAGAAGACTGACAACAAACAGCATCGCTTGTATGATGATCATCATCATCACCATCATTTACTACTATCACATGATGTTTAGACAAAGACACACATACACACACACACACACACACACACACACACACACACACACACACACATGCACACACTTTTATATACATATAGGGTCTTTTTCAGTTCCTGTCTATCAAACAGGCTTTGGCTATCCTGGGGTTATAGTAGGAGACACTTGGCCAAGGTACCACGCAGTGGGACAGAACCTGAAACAAGCTTCTTGGGAAGCAATCTTCTTGAATTCACAGCCATGCCTAAGCCATAACCGTAATATAAGAACAACATAATTATAGCATAAACAGAATGATATATAACCATAATGCAACATGGTGGCCATAAAAATAACACAACAGAATCATAACAACTATGTTTAACGAGAAGAGAAAGATGAGGATAACGGTAAGGAAATGAAGAGGGTGGAGGAAGGGAAAGAGGAGAATGAGCAGAAGGGGGAGGAGGAGGATGGTGATGGTGATGATGATGATGACGAGGATGATGAATGTGGTGGTGATGGTGGTGGTGGTGGTGAAGACAAATGTGACAGTGATGATGTTGATGATGATGATGAAGATGATGATGATGATGATGATGATGATGATGATGGTGATGGTGGAGGTGAAGATGAAAGTGACTGTGATGATGATGATGATAATGATAGTAATGATGATGAAGATGATGATGATGATGATGACGACGACAATGATGAGAAGGAGTTTAAAGAATGTTGCTGCTGCTGCTGCTGGTAATGATGATGACAAATACAGCAATGATGACGATGTTGTTGACGACAATAATGATGGTGATGACAATGATGATGATAACGATGATGAGAAGGAGTTGGAGGATTTTGCTGCAGCTGATGATGATGGTTGTGGTGGCAGTGATGATGTTGGTGGTGATGGTGGTGGGGTGGTGGTGATAATAATGGTGGGTGGGTGGATGAGTGGCAGCAGCAACAACGGCAATGGTGATGACAATGATGCTAATAACTACACTGATGACGACGACGACGACGATGACGATGAGGATGAGGAAGAGGAGAAGGAGAAAGAGACCATGATCCTCCGACCCGTTCTTCTTATCATCTTCATCACCATCATCATCACCACCACTACCATCATCATCATCATCATCATCATCATCATCATTGAAATAGTCATAATCTAGATGATCTACGTGATATATCTTCATTATGACATTCTATTATTGTTGTTTGCCTTTCTCTCTCATTACCAGATTTATTATCATCATCATCATCATCATCGTCATCAGTATTATCATCATTATTATTATTATTATCATTATTATTATTGCTATTATTATTATTATTATTATCATCATCATTATTATTATTATCATTATTATCATTATCATTATTATTATTATTATTATTATTATTATTATTATTATCATTATTATCATTATTATCATTATTATTATATTATCATTATTATTATTATTATCATTATTATCATTATCATTATTATTATTATTATTATTATTATTATTATTATTATTATCATTATCATTATTATCATTATCATTATTATTATATTATCATTATTATTATTATTATTATTATTATTATCAATATTATTATTGTCATTATTATTATCCTCATCATCAGTATTATTATCATTATCATTATTATTATTATTATTATTATTATTATTATTATTATTATTATTATTATTATCATTATTATCGTTATCATTATTATTATTATTATTATTATTATTATCATTATTAACATTATTATTATTATTATTATTAATCTAAGTTGATCAGCTGCAACCATTACAGTGTAGTTGTGTGTTTGCGTTAGTCCTCATAAAAACGTACTTCAAGTAGTAAAAGGCAGCCATCATAAAGCCTTCAACGTTATTTCCAAATGAAATCACGAGAGAGAGAGAGAGACGTTGTTTTATTCATGAGAAGATATTCAGCTCCACAGTGAAAATTAATGAAATGTTTACCATTAATATGGTGGTTTTGTTGCCTATGACAGTTAATTTATATCTCCCTTTGGAAATTATTTACTGCTAAGCTATTTATTCCTATCATAACCACTTTGGCACTTTGGCATGATGGTCATAAAAATTAGCTGAACACAGCCTTGAAGCAAGAACTTCTGTCATGGTCTTGGATTATAAGAGGACTCGGTCACAGTTCTTCAAGCTTATGGAAAATACCAGTTGAAGTATATAGTGCTCTTGTTATTTATCTCTGTCGGCTCTTCCTAACTACTGTATGTATATATGTATATATATATATATATATATATATATATATATATATATATATACAAACACACACACACACACACACACACACACATATATATGTGTGTGTGTGTGTGCATACATATGAGGTGGGTGTGGAAAAGTTCTTGGCTTTGGCAAAAAGAAAATACAGGAGGATCAGTTAATTAAGGATTTTGTTGAACATATTCCCCTCTCAGATTCACACGCTTATTGTAGCAGCCCTTCAGTTTTTCTAAGTCCTGTAAAAGAACTCAGAAGGTTGGGCCTCTATATATAGATTCAGGTGAATATCGTACTTAAGTTTAGGCACCAGAATTAAGTATGGTATTATCCATACAATTTCAAAGTAAGGTGATTAAAATCAAAATAAGCAACAAGGATATTCAGAAGTAATGCTGTACAATCGTTTCATGCAACTCCATTTAATTGAACAATGCAATCATTACATCAATTTAAAATGCAGAGCAATCCTCAGCTGCACAAAGACATAGAGTTTAATTAAATTAGAACAGATGGACACATTAGTATAATTATACCTAAAATCTCCAAGAAGTTAAGGAGATAGACAAAGAACATGTTGCTTCTACTACAACATAGAAGTTAATATATATATATATATATATATATATATATATATATACGACGGGCTTATTTCAGTTTCTGTCTACCAAATCCACTCACAAGGCTTTGGTCGGCCCGGGGCTATAGTAGAAGACACTTACCCAAAGTGCCATGCAGTGGGACTGAACCCAGAACCATGTGGTTGGTAAGCAAGCTACTTACCACACAGCCACTCCTGCACCTATATATTTATTTTTAGAATGACATTGTTGGGTAGGAGTGAAAGGCCAGATCTAGCCAGCTTCAATACAAAACAGGTAGAATATTTGGGCTGGATATGGCCAGTTTGAATGCTAAAAGGTTAAATGTGTCACCTCTTTTTCTTCCCAGGAACATCATTTCTTTGTTGAACTTCCTGCCAGTCAGAAGACCTTTTATTCTAACAATTTCTTTCCTCAGACTCCTGCTATCTGGATTTCATTACTGTTGTCTTGTTTTTCCTTTGGTCTGTGATATTCAATCCTTTAAGCTTTCTATCAATTGTTCAATCGAAATTGAACCATATTTGATGACCGGCACCTGTGCTAGTGGAGCACTAACAGCACCATCCAAGCATGATCATTGCCAGAGCAGCCGTCTGGCTTCTGTATTAGTGGCACGTAAATAGCACCATTTGAGCGTGATCGTTTCCAGCGTTGCTTTACTGGCACTTGTGCCGATGGCACGTTAGAAAACATTCGAGTGAGGTCGTCGCCAGTGCCGCTGGACTGGCTCCTGTGCAAGTGGCACGTAAAAAACACTATTTAGAGCGTTGCCATTGCCAGTACTGCCTGACTGGCCCTCGTGCCGGTGGCACGTAAAAGCACCCACTACATTCTCGGAGTGGTTGGCGTTAGGAAGGGCATCCAGCTGTAGAAACTCTGCCAGATCAGATTGGAGCCTGGTGCAGCCATCCGGTTCACCGGTTTCCAGTCAAATCGTCCAACCCATGCTAGCATGGAAAGCGGACGTTAAACAATGATGATGATGATGATGATGATGATGATCTGTTAGAGTCTCCTTGTTTTGACATCAGGCAATAGCTATAAATCTGCTATACCACCTTACAAAAGATATTTGCTTCCAGTCTTTCGTGAAAGACATGTTAAGCCATGGGAAATATTACCTTGCTTGGAAACAGGGGAGGGTTGGTTACAGGAACAGCATTTTACGACCCATGCAAGCATGAAAAGGTGGACGTTAAACGATGATGATATCTTTTGAGTTTGTATTCTCCTTCATTTCTTCGTTCGTAATCCCTTACACTACAGGTACCTTAAGCTTTCTTTGGGACAAAACCATACGACATAAACAGAAGAGTACAAGACCTTAACAATAGCAGACATAAGAAAATATTGGTGACAAGATACAAACCATTTACTCTTCTGCACACTGTTGACTTTGTTGTAACTCTTTTAAAACCTTTTGGTACCAAACGACCTGAGACTGCCTCTGGTTGGTTCTATGACAAACTTTCTGTTTTAAGGTGGTCTAAACCAAAACCCTTCATCAAAATGGCAAACTAATTCATGTTCTAAGCATCAACTTGACAATGCACAAAGTTATTTTACTAAATTTTACATTAGTTTAGAAATTATAATTATATGTGTGTTTGTGTGTAGCCTTGCCTTGACATCATGTGAGGGTTGTAAATGTGTGTCATCATCATACGAGTGATGTTCATTTGTTTGGTTCCAGTCTTCCATGAAAGGCTTTTTTAGCCATAGGGAAATATTATCTTGCTTAGAAACAGGTGAGGATTGGTGATAATTTATTTTCAGGTGGGGAAATCGTTGTTTTGTAGAATTAACATACTCTTTTACTCTTTTACTTGTTTCAGTCATTTGACTGCAGCCATGCTGGAGCACCACCTTTAGTTGAGAAAATGGACCCCAGGACTTATTCTTTGTAAGCCTAGTGCTTATTCTATCGGTCTCTTTTTGCCGAACCGCTAAGTTACGGGGACGAAAACACACCAGCATCGGCTGTCAAGCGATGGGGGGGGGGGGGGGAAACACAGACACACAAACACACATACATATATACGACGGGCTTCTTTCAGTTTCCGTCTACCAAATCCGCTCACAAGGCTTTGGTCAGCCTGAGGCTATAGTAGAAGACACTTGCCCAAGGTGCCATGCAGTGGGACTGAACCCGTGACCATGTGGTTGGTAAGCAAGCTACTTATCACACAGCCACATATTTAGAATGATAATGTTGGGTAGGCGTGAGAGGCCAGATCTGGCCAGTTTGAGATCAAAACAAGAAGAAAATTGGGGCTAGATGCAAGCAGTTTAAATGCCGAAGAGCTAAGCATTATGTGATAAATGCAAAAAATATACAAAACACACCAGTAATATCAAATGATTTGAGAATGATTTGGTCGCTATCTCTAGCAGGTCTAATTTCCATGTTAAAACTCCCCCTTGCTTGAAATCATCATGTATGGTGATGTATGTAGTTTAACCATCATCGTACGAGCATATTCAATTCCTGATCAAAAGCATATAGCAAATTGGATTCTGTGAACTTTTGTATCAAGGGATCGAAACATAGTATTGTAAGTCATTTACAAATCTCTAATTAGAAACATTCTCTATTGCAGAGAACATTATGGAAATCAGGCTGTCCTTTGATAGTTTAGTAGAAGGATTTGAGGATGAAGTAAAAGATGATAGGACCGACTATTAAATGTGGAGAGATGGAGAGACTGAGAGAAAGAAAGAGAAACGGATATGCATATACATACATACATACATACATACATACATATATATATATATATATATATATATATATATATATATATATATATATATATATATGTATATACATACATATATATATATATATACATAAATATATAGATATATGAATATACATAAATATATATATATATATATACATACATATATAGATATATAAATATATATATATATATATATATATATAAATATATACATATATAAATATATATACATGTATGTACATATATACACACACACACATACATATATATACACAGACATATGCATATACATACATATATATATATACATACATATATATACATATATATATATATATATAAATACATATATATATATACACAAACATGCATGTACATACATATATATATATATATATACATATATATAAATTTTTATATATATACATACATATATATATATATATATATATATATATATATATATATATATATACAGAGAAAGAAAGAGAGAGAGAGAAAGAGAGAGAGAGAGAGGCGGAGAGAGAGGGAGAGAGTGAGGTGGAGAGAGATCAAGTTGTGTGTCTTTTTCCCTTTTAAACTCCATACCAGGATTTCAATCTGCTGTTAGTAGTTGTTGGCCCCCACAGCGCATTCGCTTGACATTCTCCTCCTTCTCTTCTTCTTCTTCCTCATCCCTTCTTAACTCATTTTAAAATCAATGTAATCACATGTTCTAAATGTCAAGCGAAAACACACACACACACACACACACAATTAAAAAAAAAAAAAAAGAAAGCGAAATTCAGCGAGTGATTTGTGGAGGAAAAAATTCATCGAACGTCCGGATACTTGTGATTATGAAAAAAAATTAGTGATGCATGTGACTTTGTTTATCACAGGGGTATGATCTATATAAATTACTGATTGGTCAATTGATTGATTAACATGTACAGGAACCGTTTGTAATTTAAATTAAGTTTTGATTTTACATTTGGTTTGCATGATTTTCATGTTCTGAAACAGATTTTCTTGAATCTTGGGAGGGTCATTACACCAATAATAAACACACACACACACACACACACACACACACACACACACACACACACACACACACACACTGGTTGTGTTTCACTTCTTTTATTATTTTTACTCAGATAAAGGTGATGACTTGGCAGAATCATTAGTATGCTGGACAAAATGCCTAGTAGCATTTCACCCGCTTTTACAATTTGAGTTCAAATTCCGTTTAGGTTGATTTTGCATCTCATCCTTTCAGGGGTTGATAAAATAAGTACCATTTGAGTATTGGAGCCAATGTAATCAATTAGCCTTCTTCCTTCAAAATTTCAAGTCTTCTCCCAAGAGTAAGAAGGATTATTATTTGTCGAATAAAGGTGATGAGCTAGCAAGAATCATTAGCACACTGGACAAAATGCTTTAGCAGCATTTCACTTGTCCTTACATTCTGAGTTCAAATTCTGCCAAGGTCGACTTTGCCTTTCATCCTTTCAAGGTTGATAAAATAAGGACCAGTTGAACACTGGAATCAAAGTAACCATCTTACCCTGATCCCTAAAATTGCTGGCCTTGTGCCAAAATTTGAAACCATTGGTATTGTTTTCTACTTTAGGCACAAGGCCCAAAATTTTTGGAGAAAGGGCCAGTCAGTTAGATCAACCCCAGTATGCAACTGGTGCTTAATTTATCGACCCTGAAAGGATGAAAGGCAAAGTCGACCTTGGTGGAATTTGAACTCAGAACATAAAGACTGACGAAATACCACCCAGCATGCTAATGTTACTACCAACTCACTGCCTTATATATTCCACTTATGAGTGCAAAATATAAATAGTTTGAAATTATTAATATTTATCAATATTTTACAGATTTTGCATATTCAACTAAAACAAAATAATAATAATAATAATAATAATAATAATACAATTAAACCTTGGGAGAGGCATTATGCTGGTAATAAACACACGCACTGAATGAATAATAATAATAATTATGTAAATAGTAATAATGAACAAATGAAAATTAAGAGCAAAAAAGTAGAAAAGCAAACAGAATTATTTATTTAAATTATTCATTTACTTATGCTAATGACAGAAGTAAACAAAACCACAAAAATACTAATATTACTATTTTATTTTCATAGACATTTCTCCTAATTAACCATAACGAGCAGTTACATCATATCATTTTCCTACAGATATATTAACAATGAAATTCTACTTTGAAGATTTCTCTACATTTTATCAGTTGGTTATTAAAATTATGAAGGAAATTTAATATTAGTCTTTGATATATTTTAGCACCGTCATTATTACGTGCTCGGCATTGTTATGGGCGAGTTATTGCTACAAAAATGGTCCTGTCAAAAATAAATATTATTTATCTGTGCATCATTCTTGATTAAGGCTAAGTGAATGTGTATGTGGGTAAATGAGACTGGCTGGGCTAGATATAGATGGAGATAAATTGATGGACACATACATACATATATACATACATACATATATATATATATACATATATACACATGTAGACATGCATATATATATATATATATATATATATATATATATATATATAAACACACACACACACACATATATATATTGATATGTATATGTATTGATATATATATATATATATATATATATATATATATACATACATACATACACACACACACATACATATATGCATGCTTCTATGCATACATATACCATGCACACACACACATATATATACATACATATATATATAGATATGTGTCTATGTATGTTTATGTGTGTGTATATATGTGTGTGTGTGTGTTAATACATCTGATGAGGGGGAACATGTTCTACACCCACAAAGCATTAAGTGATGAGGGGTGGAGTCAAACTGCTATTAAATATACATGCATACATATATATCACCATCATCATCATCATTGTCGCTTAACGTCCGCTTTCCATGCTAGCATGGGTTGGACGATTTGACTGAGGACTGGTGAAACCAGATGGCTACACCAGGCTCCAATCTGATTTGGTAGAGTTTCTACAGCTGGATGCCCTTCCTAACGCCAACCACTCCGAGAGTGTAGTGGGTGCTTTTATGTGCCACTGGCACGAAGGCCAGTCAGGCGGTACTGGCAACGGCTACTCTCAAAATGGTAGATAGATAGATAGATGGATAGATAGATAGATAGGTTTCTTTATTAGCCACACAGGGCTCAACACAGAGGGGACAAAATACAAATGTAGAGTTTTTTCTTTTCGAGGGGGGCGAAAACAAAGCAGAAAAAAAACAAAAGTGGGGACAACGATGAAAAAAAACACCGCAAAACGTTTGGGGTGTTTACAAAAAATATGAAATAATACTGAAAATTCCCAATAAATGGGGAGGTTATCCGTGGAAAGAAAAACCTACGAAAAGACCACGGTAACCTCGGTCCTTAGTGTCACAGTTTGTTAAATAAAATTTCTTTTATTTATGCAAGAAACGTAAGTAACTCTGTTTACAAAATTTTAAAACGTTTTATAGAATCATGGTCAAGGTGGCTTCGTCATTTATACGTGCCATTCTTGCTACATGTATCCATCTTTTTTCGAAACATTTGCTAGACAACACTTGCCTCTCTACTCTCACCTTCCTTTTCAAGTGATACTTGAAAAAGTTGATGAGAGATTGACCAGAGAGAAAAGTATTTGTCTCTAAACCTTTCAGACGCGTCCACCAGATGCATTCTTTCGCCATAGCCACAAGTACGATAAATACAGCTCTTCCTTCCCGTTTAAAGGAAGGAGGTGTGACGATATTAACGATAGACTCGGTTGATAAACCGACTCGTCCCAGACGCGACAGCAGTCGTTCGACATAAGCCCACAGCTCCGAAATGGTTGGACACTGCACGAGTGCGTGCAGAACGGTTTCATCGCTCTGACCGCATCTCGGGCAGGTCGGCCCCGCATTTCGCGAGCCGTGTCTATAGAGCTTATCCCGAACAGGTAGCACCTCTCGGTAACACTGCCAGGCCAGGGATCTCTGGAAGTTGTCCATAGGTCCCGGCCCGAAAGTCGTCCTGAACAGGCGGATCAGGTATTCCTCGTCGACGCCCAGGTTCGCCCCGAGATCGTCGTCGTACCTGCCCTCCACTAATCCCCTATAGAATGACTTCATTGTGATGCAGCCGCTCAAGGTCGACCCGGGACGGCAAAGTTGTTGCAGAGCAACGCGACACTCACGGTGCCATTCGCCATTCCTCGACCTCTTTTTGATCCACGACTGCAGCTCGGTCATGGAGACGAGCTGCGGGAAAGCGCGTCGCACAAACGGCGACCACACCTGCTCACCGTCGTCTACGTAGAGCCGGAGATGTCGCAGTCTCAGCGCATGTCTGCGCATCATCAACCACGGCATGCCCAGCCCTCCTTTCAGCGGGTGTTGGCAACAAACGGATCGCCTCACCATCGGAACGCTTCCTTTCCACATTTTGGTGATGGCGCGATCGGGACAAGGCACGACGGTCAGGCGGTATTCGATGACGGACGCGATGTACGCGTTCGCCACCTCCGCCCGACCTTTTAGGGACAGCTTCCTCTCGGACCATTGCCGGCAGAGAGTGGCCACCCTACTCGTTATCTCGTCCCAGTTCTTCTCCGCTTGCAGGTCCGGACCGAACCAGACTCCGAGCAACTTGACCGGACCGTCCGTCCAGTGTCCCACGACTGAGGCGCTGCCGGACGGTATGGGCTTGCTTCTCCAGGTGCCGAGCAGCAAACCCACCGACTTTTCCCGGTTGATCTTCGCTCCCGTCACCGCTTCGTAGTCTTTCAGCGTCTCGCCGACAAGCTCAATGTGCTCGTGGCTAGACGTTATGAGGGTGACGTCGTCCGCGTATGCCGACACGCTCGTCCCGCACCCCAGTTCTCGCGGGATGCCCCTCAGCGTCGCCAGCTTCCGCAGTAGTGTCTCGAGAGTCAATACGTACAGGAGCGGCGACAGGGGGCATCCCTGACGAACCGAACGTGCAATGTCGAAGGGTCCCGATAGACGTCCATTGACGCGAACAACCGAACGGATGCCTGTGTACAAGGCAGCCATCCAGCCGCGGAAAACGGGACCGAAGCCGGCCGCTTCGAGGGCGGCCTCCAAGTATCGATTGTCTTCCCTATCGAAAGCTTTGGATTGATCCAAATTGATCAGGGCCCCACCCATGCCAGGTTCCTTAACTACCCTCTCTATGATGTAGCGCATCAGATGGAGGTTGTCATGGATGCTCCGGCCCGGCACGGCGCACGTCTGCTCCGTGCCGACCAGTGTCTCGATGACAAGCGCCATCCGCTTGGCTAACACCTTGGCCAAAATTTTCATGTCTGCATTGAGCAGAGTGATGGGCCTAAAGTTATCTATGGCGTCCCCCTTGTTTGGATCTTTCTTCAGCAGCGTTACCGCTCCTCGGCTCACAAAACCGGGAATGCTCCCGTTCTGCTGCCAGTTGCAGTACACGGCCGCCAAGACATCTCCAAACAAGTCTGGCATACAGTTGTAAAGCTCGTAGGGCAGACCATCCAAACCCGGAGATTTGTCCGTCGAGCAACCCGCCATCGCGTCCCTCACCTCCTCCGCCGTGATGACCCCTTCGCAGCACTCCGCCTCTCTTGCCGAGAGTCGTGGCAAGCTGTGCAGGTAGGCACTAAAGTCCACCCTGCCTTCTCGCTCGCCACTTCTCCCGAACAGTCGGGCAAAATGCCGCTGAAACGCCTCGCACATCTTGCTCGGCTCGAGCAATTCGCGCCCCTGTTCGTCTACCAGAGACCGGATGGTGGCTCTGTTACCCCGCTGCGCCTCCGCCACCCGGGCCTCTCGTGCGGCTCCAACACCTTCATTCTTCAGAGCACGCATCCTTGCCCTGACAGCACACCCTTCGTGTTTAGCATTGAAGTGTTGGTCGAGGGCCAACCTCGCCGCTAAAACGTCGGATGCGATGCCACATCGCAATGCCTCTTCTAACTTTATCACTAGCTCCCCCTCTACCCTGTTCCTCTCTACAGCTAGTGCCCTGCTATACCTTATTGCTTCCGCCCTTACTGCTCTCTTGAGGGCAAACCACCATTTGTTGTTGACGATGGCTCCCGTCAAAGCCCTCTTTACTAACGTGCTAATCCGGTCTCTGAAAACCTGTCTCGACGGGAAAGACGCGTTTAGTTTCCAGTAACCGGAACCCTGCCTATGTGCCTTATCTAAGTCTAGCGTACACGTCACAAGTTTGTGATCCGTGTAGCTGACTATGTGGAACTGTGGACATCCTAAACTATCCCTATCTCTTGTCCTACACACTATCCTATCTAGATACGATCTCGACGACCCAATGCGGTTGCTCCAAGTCCATGTTGGCACATTTGGGTGGTCGAGTCAGTACCTGTCAGACAACTGGAAGCGTCTGAGCAGGTCTATGAGGCCTTTGCATCCCCTTCTAGTTTTGTCACTCCCCACGTAGTCTAGATGCGTGTCCAAGGTAGCATTCCAATCCCCCACTAAAAGTAAGGGACGAGACGTTCCCAGGAATACTTCTAGACGTCGAAAGAAGTCCGACCGACCTGTTAAAGGAGGCACATAAACTGCCAGCAACCGAAAAGCGCCTCCATTGCTGCCGTCCACATCTAGGACAACCAGTCTACCCTCCGGGTTCGTAAATATCGTCTTTACTTGGAGATCCAGACTCTTGCGAAAAAGAACCGCCGTGCCACTACCGCCCATCCTCGGCAGACAGGGAGAAAAATAAATGTTAAACTGTCCGCCAAACATGGACTTTAGGGCCCGCGGTTCATGGAATCTGGTCTCACTAATGGCTATGATATCCAAATTGTGTGACTTGATGTCATTTAAGAGGTACCCTTGTTTCCAAGGCGACCCCAAGCCACGCACATTTACACAGCCAATCTTCACCATGATTCTATCAAATTTGTGTTTTGCACACGAAAGGAGAGAGAGAGAGAGTTACTTACTGTCCGAAAGTTCTTGGCTCTTGGCCTCACAACCTTCTCTCAGAAGGTTTTTGTATAGTTTTTTTGCTGAATATTTTTTGAATCTCCCTACTGTATCCGGGTAGAGAGATTTCAGTGTATTGTATGTGCTCCGTGTTACATGTATGATTTTGATGTGTTGTGGTGGTGTTGTGCGTGGGTGATTGCTTGTTTTCGTGTCATTATCTGTTATGTTAGTGTTTGACCTAATGAATTTCATTAGGTCTAGATTGTTTGTGTTTATCGCTGTCAAACTTGTTGTGGGGTTCTGTGTTGGTGCGTTTGTGTTGGTGTTTTTGTTTTCTGTGGATGTGTTGGTTTCGGGGCTGGTAAACCTCCCCGCTTTGTTTGTTTGTTTTTCCGTTCTTTTTTTCCCCCTTTTTCTTCTTCCCCCCGTGGCCACTTGCCAAGCTTCTGTGTCATCTTCATCTGACATGTCGGAGGAATCGGAGGGTGGGAGGGGAAGGGTGTTGGGGTCTATTTTTGTGTGGGTTGATTTTGTTGTTGGTGGTGTTGGTGCTGTTTCGTGACAGTTGGGATGTGGTGTTTTGGTTTTTGGGGGTGGGGTGGGAGTCTTTTTCGTGTTCCCTTCTTGTGGGGTTGTTGTTGTTGGTGTTGGTGGTGGTGATGGTGCTGATTCTGTTCTTGGTGGTACTGGTGGTGTTGGCTGCTGGCGTTTTTCCATTTCGTTGTACAACTGCTTGACCAGTTGTGCATATGGCAGTGTAGGCAGTAATGCTGTTTTTTTCTTGTGCTTTTCTTGTGGTTGTTGTTGTTTTTCTTTGTATTGTTGCCGTTGTTGTTGCCTTTTCTTCTGGGTTACTGGGCACGTTTTTTGAAGGTGAGTTTTGCTACTACAAACGTAGCAAACTGGCCTTCTGCCTTCGACGAAAACATGAAAAATTGAATCCTCAGTTAATTGGATTCTATGTGGAATTTTTTCCCAGTTTGCTGGATCAATTTGTACCAGGAGTTGAAATTCCTGGCCAATCCAGTTTTGATTGCAAACGGCAGATGCTTCTAGTATGTTTATCTCCTCCTCTATGCCTAGACATATGGCAGATACTAGCCATTCTTCCTCAATTTCAGGAGGCACATTCGAAATTTTTATTTTCGTAACCTTACGACCAAGGTACGTAGGGATCATGAGCAGGTTTTCATGTTGTAATGACTTAGTGGAGAGGTCCTTCGCTCGCTGCTCGCTGTCTAGTCTTACTTCTATCGTTCCGAATTTCAAACCTCTCGTTATGTAAGTCTTGTAAGACCAAATCAGCTTTAAGCATCTCTCAACATTTTCTTGGGTGAATTTTTCCACTGTCTTTGTCTTTAAATTAATGGTTCTGTAGATGATAGTTTTTTTTCGATGTTTATCATAAAGTCCGCAGGCGTTTGAAGATGGACTGTAACGTCCTTTTTACTTAGCATGCTTTTGCATGCAAGTAATTTCTCTTTCGATATATTCAAAATTCTTTTCCTAGGCTTCAAAGCCTCGGCAAAGTTCGTTGTGGTGGTGGTGGCGGTAGTGGTGGTATCAGTAGTGAGGACAGTGGTTTTGTTAGCAAGGACATTTGTGTCCTTGCTGCTGCTGCTGCTGCTGCTGTTGTTGTTGTTGTTGTTGTTGTTGTCACTGGTTACGTTGGCAGGCAAGACTGCTGTAGCAGCAGAGTCTTTCTTTTTCTCCATTCTCTCCTTTAACTGTGAGGAAAGAAGACTAGGAAATTCTTTATCGAACGAAACACTGCCGACTGCAGCGTTCGTTTCACAAAAATTTTCATGGTGACAAGACGCCATCGTCTCAAAAAAAAATGGCTAGAAAGCCGAAATTGGTTTTTAGATAGATAGATAGATAGATAGATAGATAGATAGATAGATAGATAGATAGATAGATAGATAGATAGATAGATAGATAGATAGATAGATAGATAGATAGATAGATAGATAGATGGATAGATAGATGGATAGATAGATAGATAGATAGATAGATAGATAGATAGATAGATAGATAGATAGATAGGAAGGTAGATAGATAGGTAGGTAGGTAGGTAGGTAGGTAGGTAGGTAGGTAGGTAGGTAGACAGATATAGATAATGATAACAGTATAGCTATAGATATGTATATGTTATGTGTATGTATGTGCACAGTGCAACTGTGTGAATGTGTGAGTATTTACTTTGTGCATCCTTGCACAAAAGCATTGAGCAAAACATAACAGAAACATTTGTTGATATTCCCAACAAACAAATCATTCTGTAGCTCCGTGCTCTCAATATTGTGAACAATAATAAAAAATCCATTACCTGAAAGTTAGGAAGGACATCCATCTACAAAACAATGCCTCATCTCTGCTGGCATGGAAAAAAATATGAATGCAAAACAAACAAATGAATGAATATATGTACGTATATGTATATATACATTTATACATATGTATATAATTATACATATATATATATATATATATATATATATAAATAATAATAAAGGAGTTACCAATTATTTTTGTTGGTAGTTAATTTATAATATATTGTTATAAATATATATATATATATATATATATATATATATATATATATATACATGTGTGTGTGTGTGTGTGTGTGTGTGTGTGTGTGTGCATACAGGGTGTGGTGAATAAACTGTCGTCTAAATTATGCAAAAATTAAAATAATACTGACATCTCATTTTAAGATATATTTACCAAAATTACTTTGGAATCTCCTGTAACTCTTCTGGACGGTCTCTTTGTTTAAGTTGGTGAATGCTGCCATAATCCTTGCCTTCAGTTCATCTTTGGTGTTGCAAAGAGTTTCGTTGGTCTCTTGCTCAACTGCGCTCCACACATAATAATCGAGGAGGTTGCAGTCTGGGGAGTTAGGTGGCCAGATGTTAGGGGTGATGCAGTTTCAGAAATTGCCTGACAGTCATAACTGGGTTCTCTTGCTTGTGTGGCATGGTGCAGGGTCCAGTTGCCAGACATAGGGTCTTCTAGCAGCCACCCTCTTGACCCAGGGAAGCACTACCTCCTCCGGGCATTTGATGTAGGCCTCCAAGGTGAGTGAAATTGTGTGGAAAGATGAATGTATCCATAACGTTGCCATAATTCAATACAACTATCACATAATTCTGAGCTCCCAGAAACAGCTGTCGGACTTAAAATACCTGTTCCTTCTTCCCTTAGTTTTCTGTATTCTTTGTACCCCATGTAGGTCTATCTGTTGCGTATATATATATATATATATTTATAAACATAATTAAGGGATCAGCAAGCATTTGCTTCACCATATACCGAAGTTCAGAAATAGCAGCTAAAAAAGCTGAGACTCCAACAGATAGCATTACTTGTAACTCACAAAGGCAAAAACAAGAAGAAAAAACAATGAAAACTAACCATTTAAAGTTAATCATAGACGCGTTTCTGGATTATGAACGATAATATTCAATTTCCGTCATCGGTATGATATTCCAGTAGTACATTCGACTATGCTAGCAAACCGCGCAAGTATGAACGAGTGAACATCACGCCTCGACACAACCTGAAAGCATAACCGAGATAAATCTTTACTCTTTTAATTTGTATATATATATATATATATATATATATATATATATATATACCTTCGTACATTGGGCCTCACCGAGGCGATGACTACGGACCGAGACCTTTGGAAATGTGCTGTGCGTGAGAAGATCCGGCAAGCCAAGTAAGATCGTTGCCAGTGCCCCTGGACTGGTTCTTGTGTGGGTGGCACATGAGATGCACCATTTTGAGCGTGGCCGTTGCCAGTACCGCCTGACTGGCTCCTGTAGGATTTTCGAGCGAGATCATTGCCAGTGCCCCTGGACTGGCTTGTGCGGGTGGCACATAAAAGACACCATTTCGAGCGTGGCCGTTTTCGTGCGGGTGACACGTAAAAGCACCCACTACACTCTCTGAGTGGTTGGCGTTAGGAAGGGCATCCAGCTGTAGAAACTCTGCCAAGTCAGACTGGAGCCTGGTGTTGCCATCCGGTTTCACCAGTCCTCAGTCAAATCGTCCAACCCATGCTAGCATGGAAAGCGGACGTTAAACGATGATGATGATGATGATGATGATATAAATATCTCTATGCTTATATGTGGTCTGATCAATAAGTATCCGGACTGTTTCCATAGTAACAAAGCTAAAGCATGCATCAACGACATTGATGATGATGATGATGATGATGATAATTGATATGTATGGGGAACAATTTTTAATTTTTTACATGTTTCTTTAAAGACCTGACCGTGTTCTAGAACCATCTTTATTATTAAAGATTTTTCTTATTTTCGTGTTAGATTCTTTGGCAGTTAGTTTCTAGATCTTCTCAGCTTCATTTTCAAGAACCGAAATAAATTTAGCATCTCCATTGACCACAGCAAAACA